>NW_028221688.1:0-11873 GCF_014529385.1 Adiantum capillus-veneris
GAAGGTAAAAACACACATGCTCACTTCTCATAAGGCCTTTTCACAGATCCCATGTTGCAATCATGGTGCAAATACGCAGTGCATCAAAGGCTGGATCTTCATCTTCAACCGAGAAGTAGGCCTACACTCCAGGTGCAAATACGCAATGCCCTCCATGACACCCCAAAATCATTCATCGATGAAGCTCGTGTCAGAGACTTCGGCCTCCCTAAACATGTGGATGCATCGAGGGCTACACAATCAGCTTCAATGGGTTTTGGAAGCTCATATGGCTGCATTGCTCCTCGTAATTGAATAGCTCTCACAAATTTGCCTTAATTTTATACATTTTAGTCTCATTTTTGCATAATTTGCACTTGATGAAAATCTAATTTGCACTTCTTTGTGCACACAGAGGCGGATGGTAATCACTGAGCACTCACATAACGGCAAAGAGCACTCGCAAGCATGGTTGTCTGCATATTTAAATGGGTTCATTGATGCACTCAGAAGAGGAAGATGGTGCGGAACTGACATCCATGACATGCCTCTGCAGTACTCTTTCCAGGTGAGGCTTTGCATTCTAGCTGCCTCACTCAGTACTCGTACATGCTAATAGTACATTATACATACAGCAGTATGACAACTCAAGCTAAAGCATTGAACAGAGATACATGTCTTGGACATTATGTACATGATTTTTTAATTCATCATAAAAAATAATAAAACAAGAGAGGAAATAAGATGTCGTAACTGTTCTGAATTTCGATGCATTTATATGTGGATAAATTAACCTCCTAAAAGATTACTCAAAATGGAGCTTCTTACATGAGGGGTTGTGTCGTATACAATTCGATTTGTTAATGGGATAAAACAAAAAGTAATTCTCTGCATACATGTGGGACTAAAGGAAGACAAAAAACTGAGCCTATAATGTTGTATCTATTGATGAGCTTGCCGAAATCTTCTCCGCTCCTCCATACAGCTTGCTTTGCTAGAGGAGATAAGACAAAAAGGGTTTCTTGCATACATGGGCGTTGAATCAAGACAAAAATTCAGGCTTTACTGACTTCTTTGCTGATAAGCTTGTCGAAATCTTCTCAGCTTCTTCATACGGTGCTTGCGGGCAAAAGCATGATATGGCATATCTATGTGTAGTGGTCTTAGTTGCAAACCCTCGAGGGAACCTTGCTCCCATAGAATGGAACTCATTCTACCTTGAAATAAGGCTTGTTGTGCTTCCCATTCTTTCCTTGCATGCTTGGCTTGTTGAGCATCCACCCTTCGTTGTCGTGCTACTTCCTTCTCAGCAAGTGAGTTGAGTCTTTTCTTCTCCTTTTCCAATCTCTTCTCCTCTTTCACTTTGGCAACTTCTTCTTTCTTAGCATTCTTTGCTCTCGTACTTTCAATGTATTGAGAGGAGGTAAGAATAAGGCTATTGGTGTAGTCTACGAATGCTTCTCGATTTGCTTGTCTGACACACACTTCTCTCATTGGTACCTGTAGTATATCAATAATACGGTTGTGTTCTTCGGAAGCCTTTTGTTGTATGGTTAATGATGGAGGTTGATTCTCATCCCCAAACTCTTTCCGAGGTTGCACTTCTAATGTTGGAGGCATATTTTCTAGTCTACTTTGTTGCACTTCTGGTCTTGCTCTGGCTGATAGCTGAGCACCTCCAATAAGTTGGTGAAAGTGTCCCCCCATGAGCTCAGATTGCAGCATATTCTCACCTCCACTTCGATGCACTTCTGGTCTTGTTGTGGCTGATAGTTGAGCACCTGCAATGTGTTGGTGAAAGTGTCCCCCAATGAGCTCCAATTGTGGCATATTCTCACCTCCACTTCGATGCACTTCTGGTCTTGCTCTGGCTGATAGCTGAGCACCTCCAATGTGTTGGTGAAAGTGTCCCCCCATGAGCTCAGATTGCGGCATATTCTCACCTCCACTTCGATGCACTTCTGGTCTTGCTCTGGCTGATAGCTGAGCACCTCCAACATGTTGGTGAAAGTGTCCCCCGTGAGCTCAGATTGCATCATATTCTCACCTCCACTTCGATGCGCTTCTGGTCTTTCTCCAGTCGATAGCTGATCACCTCCAATGTGTTGGTGAAAATGTCCACCCATGAGCTCAGATTGCGGCATATTCTTACCTTTGCTTTGATTCCCTTCTGGTCTTTCTCCAACTGATAGCTCAGCACCTCCAATGTTTTGGTGAAAGTGTCCACCCATGAGCTCAAATGGCTTTGTTGCTATGGTGATATTTGTTGGAATGTCACCAGCTTGTAGTAATTGAGTGAAGCTTAGGGAATTGGCTAGCTCCTCTTCCAGAGGCATGGCTGCTCCATCTTCTTCTAGGATTTCATTTGCCATGGAATTTAGGGCAAGAGCCGCGTTTTCTTCAATGGTTCCTTGCATGGGTGTGCTAGGAACTTGAGATAAGTCATCATCCATTTCTATTGTTACCTCTTGCGTAATGTTAATGTGATTACACGGCATTCCGTCAAACTTTACTGCTGATGCATTAAGTGGCCATATACCTGTTGCACAGAACCCATCCATGATGTTGGCCGAGGTTAAGGATGAGTTTAGAGCTTTTGAGACAATCGAGGCCAACTCTGACTTGCTGGCATGAGATGAGGCTGTCCTATGCTGCCAAATAGCTCTCTCCTTGCGGAAGTGAACCTTCAATGATTTGAAAACAGAAACATCTAGGGGCTGCAACTTATGTGAGGTATGTGCTGGTAACGTTATGATATCTATGCCTGCTTCGTGTGCTTTGGCCACAACCTCCAAGGAGACATGACTCCATGTCCATCAAGAATGAGTAGATGTCTATTTTGTTTACTGATTTGTTGAGAGATAGCATCGTCAAAATGTTGAAGCCAAGCTTGGAAGATTTCTCCTATCATCCATGCCTTCCTTTGAACGGCCATTGCTGCCCCATCTTCATAGTGTTGAATGTAATTTCCATTAATCCGACTGCCCTTAAATATGTAATATCCTCGAATAGCACTCCTGGCTGCATTGACACAACATAAAACTGTCATCCACTCACGAGAATCGCAAGTGATTCCATAAACAAATTTGGTCCCTCTTCTTGTAAGTATCTTCATTCCTTTGTCTCTAGAACCTTGAAATCCGGTCTCATCTGTATTCCAAATATGTGAGGGAGGATAGTGATTTTGATTATACAACTCTTGAAGGTTGTCATGCAATGTTTTGACTATCTCCGGTCGAAATCTGGTTGCTCTTGACTGATCCAAGCTTTCAGAGACTCGAAAGAACAGCTTTGGGTGTCTTCTTTCTGAATCCTTCCCACCAACTTCTTCGAGGAATGCTGTTTGTAAAACAATGTTTCCCTTGGTTTGCAAAAGCGAGCTGAACCTCTAGATTTAGTGCATAGTGATGTTTGTGGTCCTATTGTCAACCAAATCTCTAGGGGGGGCCAGCTATTTGTGACATTCATAGATGACTCTACTCAAAGGTATGGGCATATCCTTTGAAACATAAGGATCAAGTTCTTTCTATGTTCCAGAAATTTTTAGCACTCGTTTAGAATCAGTCTGGCAAGAAACTCAAGAGGTTGCGGATTGACAACAGTGGAAAGTATGTCTCCAAGGAGTTTGACAATTTTTGTGCTAAAAGGGGATTGAAAGGCAGTTTACTGCACCATACACACCAGCTCAGAATGGAGTTGCTGAGCGCATGAATCATACGATTCAGGAAAGAGTCATAGCCATGCTTTGTAGGACAAATCTCACAACAAGGCTTTTGGGCAGACGCCGTCTTGACAGCAGTGCACATTATAAATCGTTCGCCTAGTACGCCATTGAATTATGAGATTCCAGAAGAAATGGTCTAAACGTAAGCCCCACTATGATCATCTACGTGTTTTGGTTGTGAAGCTTATGCTCACGTACCTAAACAACTTCGACAGAAGTTAGAGCCAAAGTCACACAAATGTATTTTCATTGGATATGGTGCAGATGGAGAGATGGGATATCATCTCTGGCACCCGAATCTCGTCGAGTCATCCGTAGCTCAGATGTGATCTTCAATGAGTCAAAGATGCATAAACAACCTATCAAGGAAATAGAGATTCGGAGAGTCACTTTTGAGGATGTTGCCTCAGAGACAGTGAAATCAACTCAGCGGGCTAGTGATGTACCTTCCACTAGCAATGCTCCAAAGGGAGCGGATAACAATGGTCAAGGAGTGAGACGGTCTACTAGAGTCTCTCGTCCACTTATGCGTTTTAAGCCAGGTCTTGATTACATCATGTTGATCGATTGTGGTGAGCCAAGCTGCTACCAAGAAGCCATGATGACGGATGATGTGGTGAAGTGGAAGCAGGCTATGCAATCTGAGTATAGCTCAATTTTGGCTAATGACACTTGGGACTTGGTAGAACTGCCAAATAATGCGAAAGCTTTACCTTGCAAATGGGTTTACAAGAAGAAATTTACCTCAGGTGATCCAAATCTAATGTACAAGGCTAGACTTGTAGCCAAGGGTTCAAACAGCCAAAGGGAGTTGATTTTGATAAAATCTTCTCGCATGTGGTCAAGATGACAACGCTTAGAACCGTACTTGGTCTTGTAGCGATTGAGGACATGGAACTTGTCCAAATGGATGTGAAGACAACATTTCTTCACGGGGATATCGATGAGGATGTTTACATGCAGCAGCCTGAAGTGTTTGTTCAGGAGAATGCATCTCGTGAGGAGCTGGTATGTAATCTCAAAAAAGCACTTTATGGCTTAAAGCAGGGTTCGAGGCAGTGGTATCATAAATTTCATGCATGTATGCAGTCTCAAGGATATAAAAGGAGCGAAGAGGATCACTGCTTGTACACAAGAAAGCTAGATGATGGCTCGATGATCATTCTAGTTTTGTATGTTGATGACATGCTTATAGTTGGGAATCCATTGCGGACATTGCCAACTTGAAGAAAACATTTAGCAATAATTTTGCAATGAAAGATTTGTGGGATGCTACACACTTTCTTGGCATGCCAATCAACAGAGATCGCAAACGTCGTATTCTTGAGTTATCTCAGGAAACATACATTAAGAAAGTTTTGCAGCGTTTCAATATGCAGGGGGGGAAGCCATTGAGTACCCCAATGCAGGCATTCTTGAAACTCATCAAGGAAGATGCACCCAAATCTGATGCTGAGTGAGTTGAAATGGCTAAGGTACCATATTCTTTGGCAGTGGGCAGTACCCCAATGCAGGCATTCTTGAAACTCATCAAGGAAGATGCACCCAAATCTGATACTGAGTGAGCTGAAATGGCTAAGGTACCATATTCTTTGGCAGTGGGCAGTCTCATGTACGCTATGGTGGCCACAAGACCAAACATCGCTTTTGCAGTGGGAGTGGTGATCCAATATATGGAAAATCCTGGCAGAAAGCATTGGGAAGCAGTGAAGCACATTCTTAGGTACCTCAAAGGTACTGTCGGAAGTTGTTTATGCTTCGAGAACAGTGATGCATCCATCGTGGGTTATGCGGATGTAGACTATGCGGTTTGTGTCGACAATAGGAGATCGACATCTGGCTATGTCTTCATATTTTTGGAGCAGCAATATCTTGGAGGTCATGTCTTCAAGATTGTACGTCATCTTCCACTACGGAAGCAGAGTACATTGCATTGTCGGATGCAAGTAAAGAGGCTGTATGATTATCTCGCTTGGTCAAAAATCTTAGCATTGATGAGACTCCAGTGATATATTGTGATAGTCAGAGTGCTCTTGCATTGGCAAGGAATCCCGATTTTCACTCCAAATTGAAACACATTGAAGTCAGGTATCATCTCGTGAGAGATTTCTTGGCCAAAGAGCTCATTGATTTGGTCAAGGTACACACTGACGACAACCCAGCAAATGCTTTGACAAAAGGCTTAGCTTTGGAGCAGTTTACACATTGCAGTGAGTTGATGGGTATAGGTTGAAGCCACTAGATTGCTTCACGGTTGTACATACCAAGTCACTTGGGCTGCGTTGGCCTTCAAGTGGGGGTTTGTTGGGATTCAAGCCAATTGGCCGGACATCCCACTTACTAATAACCCATCTACTAACTTAACCATATATACACTTATTCTTTAATACAATAGAATAAGGAACTGCAATAGAATAACGTTGCTGTGCGCTCCACCCAAAGCAGGTCGCTCTCTCTCTCTCTCTCTTTGCTCTTGCACTTGCACTCGCACATGATTCCCGTGACACCTTCAAAAGATTTTGTTCAGCCTTTGTTATCATGTACCAGAGACAATAATGTAAGCTCACATGACATTTATGACAGTTTGTTGTCTCTTTTTAATGGTGGAAACGTGAATGTGAAATCCAATGAGGCAAATGTACTCGCGGGGGTCACTATGTATAAATTTTGTGTATCACGTGTGTTTGTGGAGTCTTTTTAAAACTTCATATCTGCTGTGAATTTTTGACAAATAAAAAACACCCCTTTCATATTGAACGTAATCTTTTTTCCCCAATCCCATTTTACAATGCCCTTTTGTATGTGAAAATGTGAAAGAAAATGAAATTTAAATAATCCCTTCTGCTGCATTCACGTGATAGTCACATAATTTTTAAGTGACCCCGCCCCCGAGCAAATGTATAGCCTATGGAGGTTTCAAAAAATGCTATAGATCAACCTATTATTGATGCAAATATACATGATGTACTTGATGTGGAAAGGACTGAAAATGAGCATGCTAGAGGTATGCCAAAATGGTTGGTGCATACTCTGTGTGATAGTAAATTGGACGCATCTATATCTAGTCTGTTACCATATACATGTGGTAGTGATGTGTGTGAACACATTAGGACCGCCGGGGCATTTTTTCCCTCTTTAGGAGGTTTTCCCCCCCGAGCATTGTATATACGCCCATCACTCTAGGGCTATCTATCTTTCCATTGCATACTAAGTAACACACTCTCTATTGTGTGCCTTGATCTTCCTTCGTCTTCTCCAAGCTGTGTGCATTTCTTTGCAACCCTAATTCCAACAATTGGTATCAGAGCAGGTTGCGTCCTCCCGGGCTTAGTCGCTAGCTGCTCCAGCACACGCCTGCTCACCTTCTCTGATTACAATGAGGTTTGGCGAGCGTTCGCAGGTCGACAAATATTTTGGGATAGCTCGTAGAGCTTAGTCTGCTCAGATTTCTGATTCGGGCTCATTTCGGCCTCCATTTCCACTACAGGCAGGTCTACACAGGCAATTTTGTCATTTTGTGCATAATTTCTGTCAATGCCGTTTTTTGCATAACAGGTGCCTCATAGTCTTCTACGGTTTGTGCTATGTAGCACGTGTTGTTCTCGCTCCGTTTCTCCTATTTTCGGGCAGTTTTCACATGAGGTGCAGCATTTACCATGGTTGTGTTCAAGATGTTTGCTGCTGTGGACAGGTTGGATGGGGACAACTACCCTATGTGGGCTTATATGATGCAACACGGTCTTGTGTCAAAGGGCGTCTGGAATATTGTGCAGGGCATTGATGTATGTCCTGGTTCTGAGGATGTAGGCGATGTTGAGGATATTGCAGGTCTTGCTGCAAGGATTGCTGCTCGTTGGGATGTAAAGGATGCGCAAGCTCATGCATTGATTACATTGTCTGTGAAGCGCACCATTGTTCCTCACATTCGTTCAACAAAATCTGCAAAACAGGATTGGGATATTCTAGCAGGTCTTTATGCAAGCCGCAATGAGGCTATAATTACTTTGCTGCGTAAAGAGCTAGAGTCGAAGATTATGCATGAGGAAGATGATATGGACACTTTTCTTGCTAGTGTCAAGGATATCAATGAGCAACTTATTTCTGCAGGTGAAGTCATTTCGGATAGTTCCCTTGTGCAGACTGTTCTTGATGCCTTACCAGATTCCTACCAGAAATTTTCTAGTACTTGGGGACTTATGACTCAAGGAAATCCAGAAGTTGTCAAGTTTGATGCATTATGCACATTGCTGTTGCAAGAGTCACTTTCCAAAAAAAAAAGGACCAGATAGCGTCCAGTTGAACAGGCTTTTATTGCTTCTCAAAGAAAGGGTGGTAACAGCAATGCTGCCACTACTTATGGTTCTGCTGCGAGTGGCAAAACTTCTGTTCCTAATGCTTTTGCTGGCAGCACTTCGTCTGGCAATTCTAGTGATAAGGGCAAAAATAAGATGCGTTGCCATTATTGTAAAGGTAACGATCACTTGATCAAGTTGTGTCCTAAGTTGAAGGCCAAAGAGGCTAAGAAGAAAGAGGGTGGTTCCACTGTAAATGCTGGTTCCACTACAAATGCAGCCATTGTTGAGCCTTCTGTGAAAGGAGAGTGTGTTGCTGATGTTGATGTAGAATGGGCTTTTAGCGCAGAGTACACTTATAACCCTTTTGTCCATGATGCATGCATGGCAGTTGCTGCAGATTCACATGTTTGGTATTTTGACAGTGGTGCTACAAAGCACATTACATCACATCGTGAATTGTTCACCTCTCTTGAGTCCATCCCTCATCGGAATTCAGTCACTTGTGCCAACAATGCCTCTTATCCGGTTCAGGGAGTTGGAAAGATTGTGCTTCAACCGCTGCAAATGGCAGTTTCTTCACACTTGTTGATGCACTGTGTTGATGCACTTTATGTACCTGGGATCAAGAAGAATCTCTTGCCTGTATCCGCACTTGCTAGACTTGGACTTGTAGTCAAATTTGTGGATGACAGATGTACAGTTCATGATCTCAGTTTTGGTGATGAAATTGTTGCATCTGGCCTTTTGTGCCGTGGACTGTCTAATCTCACTTTGTATGACAAGTGTGGACAAAATTTTGCAAATGCTGTTGCAGATTCAAGGGCTATTTCAGATGCAAAACTTTGGCATGCACATTTTGGTCATCTGAATTTTGTCAGTTTGTTGCATTTGCAGAAATCTGATATGGTTGTTCTTTGCCGCCTCTTGAAGCACCTGTCAAACATGTTTGTGAAGGCTGTATTTTGGGTAAGATGCAGTGTTCTAAGTTTCCAAAGGATGGTTCACTTCGGGCCACATACAGGTTGCAGCTTGTGCATAGTGATGTTTGTGGGCCCATGCAAACTCCGTCCTTGGGCAATTACCTGTACTTCAGGACTTTCATTGATGATTACTCCAGGCATGCATGGGTATTTCCGCTTAAAGCGAAGCCCGACGTTTTTATGTGCTTCAAACAATTTTTGGCTATGGCTGAAAATGTTCCGATCGAGGGGAGTATATGTCTCATGAATTTAATGCATTTCTGGCTAGTCGTGGGATAAAACACCAATGTACAATGCCTTATACACCTCAGCAAAATGGTGTTGCTGAGAGGAAAAACAGGTCACTGATGGAAATGGCACGATGTATGGTCAAAAGTCAACCTTTGCTGCATTCTTTTTGGCTTGAGGCCATCATGTGTGCCACTTATGTACTTAACAGGTGTCCTACGAAAGCGTTGTAGTCTATTACTGCATATGAAGCATGGCATGATATAAAGCCTTCTATTGAGCACATGCGTGTTTTTGGCTGTTTGGCATATGCTTTGGTGCCACAAACACAACGCAAAAAATTGGATGATAAGGCTGTCAAATGTATTTTTGTTGGTTATAGTGCTGAAAGCAAAGGTTACATGTTATATCATCCGCAAACAAAGCGTATTTTGGTTTCACGGGATGTAGTGTTTGTGGAAGATTCTGTTCAGTCCTTGCTGTCATGTACTAGAGACAGTAATGTAAGCTCATAGGACATTTATGACTCTTTGTTGCCTCTTTTCAGTGGTGGAAATACAAATGTAATTTCCAATGAGGCAAATGTATAGCCTCTGGGGGTTCCTGAAAATGTTACAGATCAGCCTATTACTGATGCAGATGTACATGATGTACTTGATGAGGAAAGGGCTGAAAATGAGCAGGCTAGAGGTATGCAAAAATGGCTGGTGCACACTTTGCGTGACAGTAAATTGGATGCACCTTTGTCTAGTCGTACTAGTTCAGGCTCTCGCCATGCATCTTATGCATCAGATTTTTATGCTTTGGCTGTGTCTAGCTTACATGATGTTGAGGAGCCTCTGTCTTTTGATGAAGCACAAAATTCAAAAAATTGTATGGCTGCCATGCAATCAGAATATGATGCACATATAGAAAATGACACATGGAGTTTATGTGATTTGCCTCCTGGAAAAAGGCCATTGGTACGAAGTGGGTTTACAAGTTGAAACGCAAGCCGGATGGTGAGATCGATCGCCATAAGGCTCGACTTGTTGCAAAGGGTTATGCACAACAAAAAGGTATAGATTATGAAGAGACTTTTGCTCCCACTTGTCGTATGGCTACTGTGCATTTTCTATGTGCATTGGCAGCTCATTTTGGTTGGGATGTACATCAATCAGACATTGTTACTGCTTTCTTGAATGGGGACATATTTGAGGAAGTTTATGTAACACAGCCTCACGGTTTTGTCATAAAAGGACAACAGGATAAAGTGTGCAAATGTAAGAAGGCTTTGTATGGGTTGAAGCAATCTCCTCGTGCTTGGTATGAGAAAGCTGACACTCATTTTGTCAAATAAGGCTTTCGTAACAGTCCAATAGAAAGGACATTATATGTAAAGCGTGAGGATCATGTATTTCTCATTGTGGTTCTTTATGTCGATGATTTGCTGATCACTGGACCAAATGAGAGACATATTGCTGAATTTAAGGCTCATTTGAATGCTACTTTCAAGATAAAAGACTTTGGGCTGTTGCATCATTACTTGGGTAGACAGTTTATGTAATGGAATTGGCCTATTTAATTTTAGAGTAGCGGAAATTAATGAGAGTACTTTTGAGAAATGAATTTGTGAGCATAGCGGGTGAACATAATTGAAGATAGCAACATAATCATAGCAATTAGTTAACTTGGCATGAACAATACTTTTGCAAGAGAGATAATTTAGAGAACATGACAATACTTGAGGACCGGATTTATGTGGAGCCGGTCCCCCCTCCAATAGGCATTTGTATTATGATTTCTCCCATTAAGAGAGACTTGTTACAATACAATCTTTGTGTTCCTTGTGACCTAGGTGATGCAATGAATATGGAAATCTTCATGTATCACAAACATAACATAAACTGAAGAAAGCTTTAACTATCTCAAGCCTCAGTCCCAAGACCTCAAACACCTTCGAAGGTGGAGAGAGCTAGCAGGGAATGAGGGTAGGGAAGAGGAAGAAGAAACATTTCGTATGAGAAAGAATTAGTTCTTCACTTATCATAACTCTTGTTGCTAGCATACATAATAGCATAGTAATGAAGAAGAAGGAGATGGAAAGCTTAAGCATTGAAGCATGGCTCTTGGTTGGATTTGCACTCCATATCCAAGAGTGTTGGTGTAGGCTCTCAACCTCTACTTGCTTGGAGAAGGAGAGGGAGCTCTTGCACTTTGCATAGCACACAATGAGAGTGTTTGTGAGTATGTGTGGGTGAGTATACCCCCTAAGCAACCCCCTAGTTGCTTGGGTCGACCCCCCCTTGTAGCTCATGCTTGAAGCTCATTGGACCCCTCCAGGCCTAGCCAATCATAAACAGGAGGCATTACAAGCAGCAAGGGTAGCCTTGAGACAAGTGTCCCCCTTTCCCCTTTTGAGAGGGAGGGCTAGATAAATGCTAAATCAATTAATTAAATCTCCTAAATTATCATTGGACCCCTTGGGTGGCCAACCAATAGGCTTCAGGCACACCGTGAGTGCAACATGAGGAGGAACTTGACAAGTGTCCCTTTTGCTTTCTTTGTACCATGCATGCCTTGTGTGAGTGTGTGGGTGTTCTCTCTCATCCCCCCTCATGTAGGGCCCGCCCCCTCTTTGTAGGGATTGAATATTTGAGTTTTTGACACCTCAAGCCCCTCATGTAT
>NW_028221689.1:0-55955 GCF_014529385.1 Adiantum capillus-veneris
GGCGTGGGTAACATTTGTTAAAGAAAAACATATGGGTTAGAGTATGTACTAGTTGGAAAAAAATATAATTCTGGTGTCCGCGGATGAAAGAAGGTGTACATAGGTTAATAAAAACACACCTAAGTAGAAATATTTAAATAAAATACCAAATAATTATAAAAAATCCCTATATTTAGGCCATATATACAATGAAATATTTACACACAAAGAGGCATAAAATTTTGATTTTATTTTTTTATTTTTTTATTTTTTTGGCTCACCTAGCCCAGTGACTAGCTAGCTGAGGGCTTTTAAGAGATATGGGAAAAGCCCCCTAACTCACACACGCCTATGTACAGTGAAATGTCAGGGATAGCCAGTGTTTGGGTGATTTTTGTAGGGTGAGGTAACTCACTGTGGCAATTACAAAGAGCCGAAAAAACGGCTATCATTAGCCCTCCCCCTGATGATGGTATATTCATGTACCATCATAGAGCATCTTTTCCAAAGAGAGTGCTTCAGAGTCCTTGACGAGATCTTCATTGTTTAGCCCCTCAGAATTTTGGTTGGAGTTACACTCATGCTTCATGTAACAATACTTACATAAGACAACGGCCTTTGGACAGATCTTTGGTAGATCCTTTGTAGAAGGCGACTCAAATAGGGCTTCAAGCGATACCCGTTTACTTTCCTGGAGTGCTCTTTACCATTCAAGTCCATAAGCTGATAGTAACTTGAATTGAAAGCCTTCTTGACTATGTATGGCCCTTGCCATCTTGTTTCAAACTTGGCATCAAAACGATTGTCAAGTCGATTGTCATACCTTAGCACAAGCTCTCCTTCCTTGATGTCTTTGTCCTTCAGTTTCTTGTCGTGCGTTTCTTTCGCTTGTGTGGCTTTCTCTTGTAGCACTCATATGCTGCTTCTCTTTTCCACTCAAGCTCCACTAACGTAAGAAGTCGATCCATCCATACCTCTTGATCATCTTGTGCTCCTTTGCCATGAAGTCGCATTGTTGGAATGTTGAGCTCGATAGGCTGCAAAGCTCTTGACCATAGACCAAGTGAAATGGTGTGAACTCCGTGGCTTCCCTATATGTGGTTCGATATGCCCACAAGGCACCATCCAAGAAGTCATCCCATATTTTGTCTTGTTTTGCACCATCTTTCTAATGATTCCTGCAATGACACCATTAGCCTTCTCCACCAAACCATTTGACTGTGGGTAGTATGGTGTGCTATGACGATGTAGAATGTGAAGCTCTTCACAAACTTCTGTGAGCAAGCCTTTCCTAAACCCTGGACCATTATCAGAAACAATCTCCAAAGGTGTGCCAAATCTGCAACAAATGTGAGTGTACACAAATTGCTAACTGTCCTCTCATTCACTCTTGCCACACTTTGAGCTTCCACCCACCTAGTCATATAGTCTACAGCCACTAGAATGTAGAGTTTACCATTTTTTGTCCTAGGCAGAGGACCCATAGCATCAATGCCCCACTTTTCAAAGGGTCCATTTGGAAGCACTATTTGCCTCGGGCCATGCACCAACCTTCTATTTCCATTTATTTGACAATTGTGACAGCTTTTACACCAATGTTGAACATCCACATGCAAGCTTGGCCAAACATACCCGCAAGTAAAATCTTCTTCATAGTTGATTCTTGGAAAAATGACCACCACATGCCTCTTCATGCAAACCTTTTAGAATGGCTGGAATTTCCTCGATAGTTGGTACTCTTCTGCACACTTGATCCCTCCCTCTTTGATAGAGGGAGCCTTCTAGGAAGAGATACATGCTTGCCTTCTTCATGAGTCTCCTCTTCTGAGCCTTCGTGAAGTCTTGTGGAAACTCACCCTCCAAAATGTAACCGATAATGGGAGCCAATGACTCCAATCCCTGGTATCTCGGTTGCTTCACTGCTGCTGCCACCATGATGACCTGCACTTCTCTCTCAACACATGTAACTGCTTGTTGTGCAAGTAAATCGGCATCTTCATTTTGTTTCCTCGGAATATGATATAGTTGCACTTCTTCAACTGATTAAACATCTTACGAATGGCATGAACTTTTGTCCTTAAGCTTTCATTCTTGCATGCCCAAATGCCTAAAATCTGTTTAACAATGAGAAGTGCATCTCCCTTTACCATGAGACGTTTATCCCTTGGCCAATGCACTCTTCAAACCATGAAGTAGTGTGTCATATTCTGCTTCATTGTTGCTAGTTGAACCTGGTAGATTGACCTTCTCTTTCATGACCACCTCTCCACTTGGTTGAGCAAATAGCCCTCCCCTGCTTTTCCTGTGGCTCGACGAAAAGCTCCATCAAAGAACAAAGTGAAAGCATTAGAATACTTTTTGGTGGTGGCAACGGTAGGGTCTTTACTTCAGGCACCTTAATCTCCTTTTCGTGCACCCTATAAGTGAGAATCCCTGCCAATTGTGCACGCACACTATCTTCTACCTTGAAAGAGTATTGAAACTCTTGCAACTCCATAATCCACTTTGAGATCCTAGTACTAAGATTCATTTGAGATGACACCCAAGGGAACAAATTTTGTGCAATGAGAATTACAAAAGGTTTTGGTAGCAGGTAGGATCTAAACTTTCTCACCGCAAACATGAGAGAAAGCATCATGAGTTCTGCTTTGTGTACTCTCTTCCAAAGCATTCATGACCCTACTAGCAAAGTAGATGGGTCGCATCCTTGTACTGTGGGGATCTTGTTGTAGCAACACAGCACCAATTGTTTCTTTCCCAGCACTAGAGCTAACAAAGAATGTGTACTCCCAACAAGGAGGCATGAGTGTTGGTAGCTCTGACAAAATGACTTTAATGTTACAAAAGTACTCTTCAAGCTCATCGGACCATGCAAATTCTACTTGTTGTGTCAACTTTTTGCAAAGGGTGAAGTAACTCCGAGGCTAAGTGAATGAAGCGTGACATATACTTCACCTTTTGAATGAATGAGATGACCTCCTTAAGACTCTTGGGTGATGGTAGCTCAATAAGAGCCTTTGCCTTCAAAGGATCCACTTCAATGCCTTTGTAAGAAACTTTATGACCAAGCAAGATTACTTCATCCTCACCTATATGGCACTTGTCGGGGTTGAGTTGACCTCCCATGTTGTAGAGCTTCTTTAAACCTTCTTCTACCCTTTGTAGATGCAATGATTTTGAGCTATAAATACAGAAATCATCAATGAACACCCTAATTGACTTTCCAAAGAATGCTTGAAACACCATATTCATGAAACGTTGGAATGTTGTAGGGCATTTGTCAGACCAAATGGCATGACTCTAAAAGCATAACAACCCCAAGGAGTGATAAAGGTTGTTTTCAATTGATCCTCCAATGCGATACCTATTTGAAAGTAACCCGAGTAGCCATCACACACAGTGTACTTCTCATGACCAGCTACTTCATTTAGTATCTCATCCTGAAATGGGAGGGGAAAGTGATCTCTTTTTGTTGCTCATTAAGTGGACGATAATCCACACACACCCTCCACTTGCCGTTTTTCTTAGGAGTGACAACAACGGGAGAGACCCCACTCTGAATTCTCCACTGGATAAATGAAACCTGCTGCTAGAAGCTTTCTTACCTCCTTGAGTAGAGCCTGCTCCTTAATGACTCGTAGCCTTCGTAGCTTTTGAGCCTTAGGTGTGGCCTCTGGCTTCAACTCAATCTTGTGTTGAACAACATCTACTCCACGTACATCGGTGTAGTCTTTAGCAAATAGCCTCGGAAATTTCCTTAGCACACATTTGAACTCCTCTCTTTCATCCTTTGTAAGTGTTGTTGATAGCATACCTTCCAGCATCCCTTCATCTTGAACACCTTCGTTCTCTTGAGGACCTACCTCCTCCAAGCCTTGACAAGAGGTCTCTTGGTTGCTTGGCTTAAACCTTACCCCATGAATTCGATGGAAGACTCCTCTTCAGTAATGCTGCCACTACTTTCTTCTTCTGAAGTGCTATCGGTCCAACCTTTCCGTGTCACTTTGAGATGATTCTTCATGGAGCTCTCTTGGCGTTGCTCCTTCATGTCAAAGACAACCTTCTTGTGATTGTCATTCCTGCAAATTAGCTTTCCACTCTCCCAATCCTGCAAAGCTCGCATTTTCATTAGCCATGGTCTTCCTAGGATAAATGGGTAACCATTTCCCTTGGTAGACATGACATAGAAATCCACTGCCTTCTTAATGCCAAAGGCCTCCACAAAAACATTTTTACAAATGCCTACACACCTAGCCTTGCTATTGTTGCCATTTTCACTTTGATTTCAGGTGTCTCATGGATGTGCATGCCTAGTCTTTGCATGAGCCCTTCTGTCATGATGCAAAATTTGTGCACCCCCATCCACTAGACCTTTCCTAACCAATCTTCCTTTGATGTAACAGTCTAGCAACGGTGTAATGTCCTCATTCATTTCAGCTTGTGCAATTTTTACAACATGCACACTCTCTTTTACCTTTCTCCTAGTGCTAACTGCCCTTGTTAAATCCCTCCTAACTTGTGGACATAATGCAAGAAATTGAGGCCATGAAATATCAGGACCCTTACCTCTCACGTCTTCCAACAAGTTGTACGGAGCCATACCATGTCCAAGAGGGAAGTCTTGGAGGTTGATACGACGTCGAGTCCTCTTGGTTTCCTTGGTTTCCTTTGCCTTCTTGCCTTGTCCATGGTCACTCTGTGATGTGACTCCTTCTTTCTCTTTACCTTTTCGTCGGCCACGCTTAATGCCATTGGCTTCCATGTCAACCTCATTTGAATTTGTCACCTCTACCACATGCACATTTGGATCTGGCAAAGGTGGAACTCCTTCTACCCTTGTGGAGGTGGTCTTGGTCCATTTGGCCTTTGTAGAAGTCTTGGTTGTTGACCAGCTCCTTGTCCTGCATTCATCACTGGGTAATTCAAGTTAGGTTCCCTGGCTCTCCACGGGGCCAAGGACAATTATACATCCCATGTCCAGACTCTCCGCAATTCCAACATTGCAAGACTCTCCTAGGTCGTGGGTCTCGCTCTTCAGACTTCTTTGCTTGTCCCTTTGGACCTACGGCTTGTGCAAGGTGAATTGACAGGCTGCTTAAGGATTCATTTAACTTCTCAATCACTTCAACCGTTACCTCAGGAAGCTCCTTAGATGTTGATGCTTGTGACTTACCTTTGGGTCTAAGACCTTCTATTGGAACCTCCCCCCTTAAGCACTTGAGTTTCCTATATTTCTCAGCAGCCCTAGTTTCAGCTGCATCAAAGGTAGCAGGTGCACCCGCCTCAACTTTTACCTTAAGGTCAGGAAAGAGTCTGGCTATGAACCTCTCCTTCTTTAGAAATTCTGCACCATCACCAGGGTTAGCAACATTTCGTATCCATAGAGCCCAAAGACGTAGGAACTCTTGCTTGTACAAGTAGTAGTCATCTAAGTCTTTTTGCTTATGAGAAACAATGTCTTGCCATAGCTTTTGAGTGTTTTGGGGATCAAAGAAGTATCTCTTGAAATGATTGACAACTTCCATGTAATTTTCTTTAACTTCCTCAGGCAAAGAGTCAAACCAAGTGCTAGCATCTTTCCTAAGGACTACCTCAAACATTTCTACACGTTCTTGATCAGTTACTATCCTCTTGATACGACAAGACATCTTGAAATTTGCCAAAAATAATTCGGCATCCTCTCCAGGCTCCAAAGAAAAGAGGATATCCAGACATTTGGCGTTGGTTCTCCATTGAATTGATTTCAAAGTGACGCGTTTTGTTTTTTCTTTCTTTAAAAGATCTACACAATAATATTCTCTAAATTGCAATCTTTTACAACAAAATAAAAATATTCACATCAAATGACCTATGATAATCAATGAGAGGTAGGATGACAGGGTTTGGTGACGCGAGAATTTCTCCTACTCTTTGGGCACCAAACATGAACACCATACGTTGTTGAAAATGGATTTTTCTACTAATTGCAATGTTTATTCTAATGTGTGGAGTGAAATGAAAGGGGAAAACCTCTATTCTTGGGCCATTATCCATTGTCTATGCATGACCTTATGCTTAAAACAAAACAAAAATATAGACGTCCAAACTAAGGTCGTACCTAATGAGAGGCAAAATAAAAGGATTTACTGATGCGTTTATCTCTGCCAACCTAAGAGGACCTAAAATTCTAAGAATTACACGTTGAAATTGCAACTTAGTACTAACAATTATGTGTACCTTTTGCCTTGCAATGGGAATGAAGGGATCATACAAATTCTCGTGATTCATGCAAGCTACTTGATTATGCTAAAGGTTGAGCCTACACAAAACATACACAAGTCTGTCCTCAGTGGGGGCACCAAAATTGAGGCGGTCCGGGGCGGGCAACAAGAGAGGCGACCTCTAAACACCCCTCAAGGCTCCCGTGCTGCTCAATTGGGGCTGGGGCAACCACAAGCACAACACAACAACAAACCCACAGCCAAACCCAAACAAGATAGGGGCACCACCTAGTTATGGTATGCGAACTAGGACGCAAGAGAGATTTTGGCACAACCAAGAAGATGCACCACACAACACACACAAGCAACCTCACACCAAGACACACATGAAATGGACCAGAGAGAGCTAGAGCAAAGGGAAGAGAGAGAGGGAAGGATTTTGCATAATACCTTATTTGTGACTTGCAAATGGAGATGGTTCGTTATGATGCTATCGTAGAACTTGTACAAAACTCACTCAATGCTTAGTGATTGCTAATCATTGCCAAAACACACACACACACTGTCTTAGGGTGTGGGAGACCTCTCACCACAATACCCTCTTACAATGGACACAAAACTGGCAATGAAAAACACACTAAAACACTTTCTAAAATCAAGATCAACCGATAAAACTCAAAATACACAAGTCACCTTGAATTCACCAAACCGTATTGCACAAATGGAAGGACGAAGATTTAAACGTCGAATCACGCCTTTGATGCACCAAACCTCAATTTATTGATGATGAAGGAGCATGTACAATAGTGGTTTTGAGATTTGTGGAACTCACGCTCTCTCACTTGCAATGTGTAGCTTGAAGGCTTCTCTCACACCAAGAGTGAAGCTTACAAGTGGTTGCTACACCTAAGTCTCTCCTCACGCATAGAGTGTTGGGGTGCTATGTGAGATGTTGGAGGTTGTTTTACAAGAAGGAGAGGGGCCTATTTATAGGTTGGAGACCCCTCATTAAGATTATTGGAAATCCTAATTTACAAGCTAACAAATCAGGATTATGATTTTTTTGAATATCAAAACATTGCGGGCCTTCTTTGTCTGCTTGAGTCATGGATGTGGGCTCAAAAGAGAGCATTATTGATGGTTAATAATGTGAAAGTAGAGTTTTAAGTAAGGGGGGAGAGAGAGAAAGAGAGAGAGAGAGAGAGTTACTATACACATGTCTTGAGGTGAGGTGTCTTTTATGGTTAGGTCAATGCTATTTTGTGTTAGTATGTTAGTGGTTAGTGTTAGTAATCACTAGAAAGTTAATGTTACATTTACAATGGTAGAGTGAGTTGATTTGATGAAGGAAGAGGGGTGAATAAAAGAGAATCATTGAGATGGTGAAGCTTTGAAGAAGCTTGAACTCACCCTTGTGTAGATTGTGGAAAAAATGACCGCTGGTCTTCTTCGCTTCTTTACGCCGCCGCCACGATTGACTATCACGATGAAAATGGTAATTCCATTGATGAGATCTCTTGATTTGCAGAGGTTAAGCATGGTACACATGCTGAATTTATGTATATATATAAGGGTTAAGATGGAATTGTACTTTGGAGATAATAGAGAGAGGCATAGAGATGGTGTATGTTCATGGAGAGCTCATATGAGAGCTATGGAAGTAAGTGGGGAGGTTAATGGTGAAGAAGGTGAGAGAAACCATTGAAGGTGCAGGTTTGAGTGAGGGATTGAGAGGAATGTGTGTGTGTGTGTGTAGAAGTGTGGAAAGAGGTGAGAGAAGACTATGGGCTACTTGTGAGAAAAGTGGGCAGACTGGGGTCCACTCAAAAAATCATAGCTCACCGCTGGTAGCTCCAAAAATCATGAAAAAATTTGAGGTGATTATTCAAAGCGTGGGCTACATTTTCTCTTTTGACAACCGCTCCAAATTCGGAGTGGAGATAGGTGCCAAAACTCTCACCAAAAAGCCTGTTTTTTATGCCTGCAAAAGTCTTTTAGTGGCCCCCTCCTTTGTTGAATTTGTACAATGCATCCAAGAGTGAGCTCCTCCTTTGTCATATTATAATACAAAGCATTCAAGTTTCCCTTGACCCATGCATGGAGGAGGATTATTGGTGAAATAAGAAATATATACATGGTGGGACTAGTGTATGGACTATTCATGGACTTTAGCTCAATGAGCACATGGTGTTAGAATAATGAGTAAAAATAATAATAAAAATATGGAGGAGTTATGGATATGGAAAGATATTGGAATCATATGATATGGTCCCTCCTTGAATTATTTTGGGTGAAAGAGGAAAAGGTATGCAAGTAAATAATATAATAAAAGTAACCAATGAGTAGAAATCAATTTTTTGTTTTCACGAGGGTGAGGGTGAAAATGTGGGAGTGATTTGTATAAAGGAAAAATATGAGGTTAGAGTATGTACATATTGGCAAAAAATATAATTATGGTGTAAGAGGATGAAAGAAGGTGTACATAGGTTTAATAAAACACACACCTAAGTAGAAATATTTAAATAAAATACCAAAATAATTATAAAAAATCCCTATATTTAGGCCATATATACAATGAAATATTTACACACAAAGAGGCCATAATATGATTTTATTTTTTTATTTTTTTATTTTTTTGGCTCACCTAGCCCAGTGACTAGCTAGCTGAGGGTTTTTAAGAAGATATGGGAAAAGCCCCCTAACTCACACACGCCTATGTACAGTGAAATGTCAGGGATAGCCACAGTGTTTGGGTGATTTTTGTAGGGTGAGGTAACTCACTGTGGCAATTACAAAGAGCCAAAAAAATGGCTATCAATAGCATGGGGCATTTTCACATGCACAATAATGTGGTTTGGATTACGGGATGCACCCTCAAGGCTTTTCAAAGGGATATGTTTCAAATTTTTGGTCCCTATTTGACAGATTTTATGAGAATCTTTCTGGATGATCTCAGTGTCTTTGGAGCGCAATTAGAGCATTTGAACTTTGAAGAAATTGAGGTTATGTTTTATGAAATGTCAAGAGGTGAAATTTAGTTTAAATCCTCTAAAAATGTGCATTTGTAGTGCGAAGTGGGAGATTATTGGGTCATGTAATTTTTGAGGATGGCATTTTCGTGGATCCGGATAAAATAGCAGCAATTATGGAAGCACCTTCATCGGTGAATTTGAAGCAGTGTATAATATTTATGGGCCAAGCTCGTTGGCATGGGAGGCATTTGAGGTTTGTCGCGCATTTGGCAATTCCTATTAATTAGGCAACACATGTCAAAGTTTTGAATGGACGTAGGAATGTGATCTGGGCTTTAGGAGATTAAAAATTCAGTTGTCCAAAGCTCTGATCATGATCCCTTCCAATTGGGGTAAGGATTTCCATGTTTTTGTGGATGCTTATGACAGGGCTATTGGCAGTGTGATGATGCAGAAACAAACTCAAGGGTGGTTTCGGCCTGTCTATTATGCCAGCAAAAGATTATCATCTGCAGAAAAAAATATTCAGTAACTTAAAGAGAATGTTTAGGGATGATTTACCCGGTGAAAAAGTTCCGTCATTATTTGTTGGGCCGGTGGTTTTTCTTTCATGTGGATCATTCGGCTCTTTTATACCAGGTGCACCAACATAATTTGACAGGAAGATTGGTTTGATGGGTGCTCTTGTTACAAGAATTTGATTTTGAGGTAATACATCTTCCCGGAGCCTAGCACGCGGTTGCTGATTAGCTGTCCAGGCTAGATTCTGACAAACCACCGACGGGGGTTGCTGATGAATTTATGAATGTGTCTCTCTTTTTGATAGGAGAAATTGTGGAGGAACTTACAATTATGCAACCAACTAGGATGATCCCTCGCATTCCCTGGACCTGGTATGAGGAGATGCTCCATTTTCTCGACAGTGGAGAAATGTCTTCATTCTTGCCCAGACATCAACGACGCCGAATGGCTATTAGAAGCCAAAATTTTGAGATTGTTATGGGGAAGTTGTATTATCGCATTGTTGCGGATGTCCTGCTAAGATGTGTCCTACCACAGGAACAAGGATCTATTCTAGAGGAGGTGCATACGGGCATTGCAAGGGGCCACTTTGCAACTTTGATCTTGGCAAGGAAAGTGCTACAATTTGAATTATGGTGGCCAACATTGTTTCAAGATGCGAGGAGTTTTGTACAACATTGTGATGTGTGCCAACGGTTGGGCCAACCTACTAAAATGTCCAGAATGCCTTTACAACCAGTATTAACCTTGGAGCCTTTTCAAAAATGGGGATTGGATTTTATTGGGCCTTTTAAACTAGTAGCAGCTAACACTGGTAATAGGTATATTTTGACGGTCATAGATTATGCGACTAAATGGGTGGAAGCATGGCCTTTGAAAGATAATATAGCGATTTCTGTTGCTGGGTGCTTATATAAGGATGTTTTTTCCAAATATGGGTGTCCTATTGAGTTGGTTAGTGATCGGGGTAGCCATTTTTTGAATAAGGTGATGGAGCAAATGTTACAATTTTATTTTGTGTTACAGAGGAAATATTTCCCATATTACCCTCAGGCGAATGGGCCGGCTGAATCAACTAATAAGCAATTGGTTTGCATCTTGACAAAGC
The DNA here is from genome assembly GCF_014529385.1 of Adiantum capillus-veneris. NCBI lineage: Eukaryota > Viridiplantae > Streptophyta > Polypodiopsida > Polypodiales > Pteridaceae > Adiantum > Adiantum capillus-veneris. The sequence continues at coordinate 10,782 of NW_028221689.1, forward strand.
TAGTTAATCTGCATAGAGCGAATTGGGATGTCAAACTTCCTTCCACATTATGGGCGTATCGAACAACATATAAAGTCGTAACATGACTAACTCCTTTCAAATTGGCATTTGGAATGGAGGCAATCACCGCTGTGGAGCAGGTGGTTCCGAGTTTGCGGATGCTGATTGTGGATAGGCTTCTTCCGAAAGATTCCATTGTTTATCGTTTAGATGTTTTGTAGGAATTAGGTGAAGAGCGATTGTGCAGTTTTGCGGTGTTGCAAGATCTGCAATCTCGATGGAAGAAATGGCTGGATTTCCCTAAAGCTTGACAATTTTTACGGCGCCAATTAGTTCTTGTATTTAGTTCCCACCTTGGGAAAATATTCAGGAAGCTGAAATTATGGTGGTCTGGGCCGTTCTGGATTTTTAAGTCATGTGGGCCTACCTCCTTTTATTTGGTTGACTTGCGGGGGGAGGTGATTTCTATGCCAGTGAATGGGTTTTGACTGCACCATTATTTTTCACCTACCTCAACTCAGTGCCCCTTTGCTGTGGTACAAGAGCTGGAAGCCGCCGTAATCATGATTGGGGATCATTTAACATGCAATCTCAAAAAGCGGAAAAAGGGATATGATGGTTGCGACACCATGGCACGCCTTATTTTGAGAACTCTTTGTGAGTGGTTTCATGTATGCAGTAGCTATCTTATACTTTGCTTGCACTATTTGCAAGGCTTTCACAAGGTTGCACTTCCGCGTTCTTATTTTCTTCTGTGTGCCTAGGCCTTTGCCACCATGATGGCCTCCTTGTTACAATGCATTCCGTTTACTCCTGTGCAGTAGCTGGCTCTCAGACAGGTGGACGCATGGTTGCAGGATTTGCACCTACACGTCTTTGCCAACCTCAATTGGCAGGGTATTCCTATTCACCCACAGGCCCCGACTTTGATTGAGTAGTTAGCTCTTGGTGATATGGTGCAGGTTAACAATCAATAGATTTAGTTGACAGCTAAAAGAATTTCAAGATGCTGTTGCCTGCCAAGCGATGGTGTTGTGCAAGCATCACATGTTATTCCTGCTGCTGCAGAGGAAGAATTTGGAGTGAGCTGGAGTTTGGCTTAAAAGTGAAGGGCAATTATAAGTTATCAAAGCTCACTGATGCAACGATAAGAGATGCATATCGCTGGTTCTTGGAGGCAATTTGGTTGCAAGCCAAAACCTACACAATTTCTACTAAAGCACCTAATGTATTGCATTTGGCCAACTTTGGGCCAATAGCTTGGGCAGTGATCATCCGAGAACAACTGCTAGCAAACTGTCAACGAGTGGTGGGGTAGATTGGGCGCAGTCCCCCAACGAATACCAAGGTCGGGCAACTTCTTACTTTGGTGTTTCCCTTGCAGGAAGTTTTTCCTTTTGCCCTTCGCCCTTTGTGCCACTTCGAGGATGATAGATTTCTTGCACGCAATACTGTGCAATTGGCATAGTCTCAGAGTTTTGCAGTGCCTGTTGAGGGGGTGTCTCAAACACCTACTTCAGTATTGGATGTGGTTGGTACTTCAACTACAGTGGTAGCCTCTGGTTCACAAGAGATGGCCACTGCAAGGACATCAAGACAAAATCAAGAACGGGAGGAGGTCCTGCTTTCCACACCACCTCTTGCTATGACATCGTCTTTGATCGGTGGTAGACTGTCGGAGGATTCCGTAATTGTACACTGGCAGCGAAGATTGCAGGAGTGGAATGCAATGTCCACTCTGGGTGGAACTGGCTCTGTGGGTGCGGACCCTTCCTCGCAACCAGAAAACTCTGGTGTTAATATAGCAGCTGCCACTGCGGTGGGAAATATTCTAGCAGCTCTACCTTGGGAGACAAGTACCACAAATCCCTCAGATCAACTCGAGGCATGCGGAGCATTTTTACAGTGCATTGTGAATTTCCTACAGTCGGTTTGGCTAGATCCTGCAACTGAGGCACGCGTTATCGAGCTCAAAACACATGTGGCTGCTTTGTAGGCTCGTAATGCGGAACTGACAAGCCAAAACTCGGCATTGGATAGTACAACCCGACAGCAGGCTGATGAAATGCACGCTTTGAGGGGGGCTAATTTTGTGCTTGTTACTTCTGTTCAAGATGAACTTCTTTTGATTGTGCACATAGAATAGCTTGGCCAATTATTTAGCATCACATCCTGGTGACGTGATGATAAATATGAATGATCTTGATGCCTTAACAATGGAACTGCAACACGACTTGCACATTTTTTTTATTGGGTCAAATGCAGAGTTGGAGGTCAAGACTATCTTATGAGGCGTTAACACAACAAACAACTCAACAAGTTGTGGTGAGCTAGCCTGAGCCACTGACTAATGACAGAGCGAGTGATTCATCGTCTTTGTAGGGAGCGGCGCAGAGTCTATTTTTGGGCGGAGACACTGGCTCATTATTTTTAACTCAATCTCCCGCCATGTCTACCTTTTTGGCCTGCTCTAAATAGACACTTGGCTCGATATTACCCTATTCATACCCCTCTTGCCCCTTTACCACCAGAGGCTCCTCAATCTGTTTCCTTGCCAACGCAATTCATTCCAAGGGATCCTAGGCCAGAGTAGCCTCTTGAGATAGATCCACAATTGCTGGTGGAGGTTTACAGGGCCCATCGGCAAGATTTTTGGGGATTTGGCTACATCGATATTTCCTCGTCACCAGAGCGGGAAGAGGAGCAGCAACCGGCGCCTTCAACACAAAGAGACTAAAGATGTGGGTTCGCACAATCCATCATGCATGCAAGGTGTTATGGCATAAGCCGTACATTGCGGTCCTGCGGATGTCCAGAAATTGCGGACTAGGAGTCATGCGGCTTTGGGACAGTTCTTCATGTGATATCATGAGATAGGATGGGGTTTTGCACCGTTTCCGATCTGCGTTGGAGCAGCGGGTGTATTGGGGGGCATACCAGTCTTTGTGGATATCTGTTCATGCAATCAATATACCATTCTCATGTAATTCTGTGTTCTGTTACATATGAATGAAGACGATGGTGTTCTATCCCTGTGTATTGTCTTCTATTCTGTCTTCATATACCTTGTTGTTCATATAATGTAACGCAGTGAGAGGGTATCCATTCCCGTAGTGCTTATTGTTCCGTTGCGGAGAAATAGGCATTACACTCTCTCTCTCTCTCTCTCTCTCTCTCTCTCTCTCTCTCTCTCTCTCTCTCTCTCTCTCTCTCACACACACACACACACACACATTTTACGTTAGTTGACTTGGAATTGCTACAAGAAGAATAAGTATGTATATACCACTGGCATACAATGGCTTCATCACCAAAACTTATGGATGGCAAAGATTTAGTATGACGCATCATTAGAAACTAAATGGAAAGATTTCAAGAAAGTTATTTGTTCTTGTGTCTAAGAATGCTTTGCTATAAAGCATGTCCATGGTATCAAAAAAGGTAAATCAAGATAGCTATGTGTTCTTGTGCCTAAAAATGTTTTACCATAAAGCATGTCCATGGTATCAATTAAGGTAGATCATGCAAAAAATGGTTTGATAAAGATTGTCAAAATGCTCAAAAGTCAATGATAAAGCTAGATGCAGCTATGGACAAATTAACGACATTGATTCAAAAGAAGAGAAGAACATGGTAAGTAAAGCATCATGTTTTCAAGTCCAAGAAAAGGCACGTGCATGTGGAAGGAAGCAAAAAATTGTTTCAAAAGAAGAGAAGAACATGGAAAGTAAAGCAAAAAATTATTTATTCTCCGTTATAATGTCAATAAAGAGATAGAGAGAGTTACTCTCTAAAGCTCCACCAACAGGCTGCTGTGTACTGTCTCTTCTTCTCCTTCCCCCTTCTCTCATTCCCTCTCTTGCACACTTTGCATCCGCTCCCACAAGTGGTATCAAAGCTTAGGGCAGATCATGGCTACCCTACACGTGCACGCCTCACAATTCAAGGATTGAAAGCTTCTACAAGGAATCGAAACAAGATTTTGCAAGCAAGCCTTGAAGATTTGGGAGTAAGATCGAGAGCAGGCATCACATAGAGTAGGCCAAAATTGATTGAAGGGTTGAGAGCTTGAGACGAAACAAGCAAGGATATCGGCATCAAAAAGATACTGGGTGAAGCCAAGGTGAAAGTGGTAGAATTAGGTTGTAGGGGTAGGAGAGAACCAATCATTTTTTGTTTATTTGTGTGTGTGTGTGTGTACATGCGCGCGCGCGCACACACACACACACACACTCACTCACTCACTCCATAGCCAGCAATCAAGCAGGGAAATAAATCGGCACAATTGGGTAGAGTTGACAGCAGGGACAAAACTGGAGAAATCAAAAGCATACCTCATAACAGAAAATCAAAAGCAAAGAAGTAAGGAAATCAAGGTAATTCAGAAAAAAATTGAATATTGTGTGGTGCTTGTGTACACACAGAGCGAGCTCAAGAGCTCCCAGGCCACAGTGAGCACAATCAAGTGTGTGTAGCACTCCTCTTAACAAGCTTGTGGCTAGCCATCACCAATATTAGAATTTGTGTGGCTTGCAAGCTACAAGCAGTAGAAGCTAGCCTTCTTGCTCCTTCAAGTAGGCATCTATATCACTAAAAGAACAAGATCTCTTTAGCATATACAATCATTTCTAACTTGCCAATGATATGGCTCTTCAGGTAGGCATCTATAGCACTAAAAAAACAAGACCTCTTCAACATATTCAATCATTTCTAGCTTGCCAATGATATGGCTCTTCAATCTTAATTCTTGAGTAGAGATGGTAGTATAGCCCGTGCTACGGGATGTCTTGATTTTATCTTAAGCTAAAATTGAATGGTTAACTAAAATTTCTTGGGATCTCTCTCTCTCTCTCTCTCTCTCTCTCTCTCTCTCTCTCTCTCTCTCTCTCTCTCTCTCTCTCTCTCAACATATCTTGAGTTCACAACTCGTTAGTGGATATATCTTTGAATTGTCTTGGGATTGTTCTTGTGATATTAAACCTTTTTTTTCTTCCCCTTTCTCTCTCAAAATGTAGGATTTGAATTCTACCACTTTGTGATGTTAAGCCATCTCTTCTTCCTCTTTATCTCTCAAAATGTAGGACTTAATTTCAGCCAATCTCTATTGGAATTGGCCACATTGAATGGACTAGGCAGGCTAATAAAGGATCTCTCACATAGTGTCATTAGCCTATTATATAGGAATCATAATTGATATAATGGGATTTTATTTTAAGAGAGACACAAGGTCCACCACTTATCCAAGCTTGGATCCGTTGAAGCATAGAGAGCCATAAGGTCCACCACAAGTCTAAGCTAAGATCCATTGAAGCAGAGAGTCACAAGGTCCATAGCCTAAGATAAAGATAGAGAATCAATTCAAGGTCCACCTCTTCTACAAGTAAAGCTCCATTGAAGCAGAGAAAGCAACAAGGGCCATAGTTTAAGCTAGGCATGTATAATTGATATAGGATCTATTGCTTTTCCAAGTTTAGATTTATCGAAGCATCCACAAGATCACCACTTGTCCAAGCTAATCTCCATTGAATCATAAGGAGACACAATTTAAGCTAGGCATGGAGGATTGATGCAAGGTCCACCAAGTGGCCACCACCAAGCAAGCTCCGTTGAACCATAAAGAGCCACAAGATATATAATCTAAGTTATTCATAGATAATCATTTCAACATCCACTAGTGGTCCAAGCTAAGGTCCATTGAAGCATAGAGAGACACAAGGTCCAACACTTGTCCAAGATAAGATCAATTGAAGCAAGAGTCACAAGGGGAAAATTCTAAGCTAGGCAACAAAAACTGATAAAAGGTCCACCACGTGGCCACCAAGATAAGCACTATTGAATCATAGAGATCCACAAAGTGTATAGTCTAAGATAGGCATGGGTAATTGTGCAAGCTAAGCTACATTGAGGTATAGAGAGTCATAAGTTCCAGAGTCTAAGCTAGACATGGAGAATTGATGCAAGGTTCATCACTTTTCCAAGCTAATCTCCATGAAGCATAAAGCTCCACAAGGTCCACAATTTAAAATAGGCATGGAAAGTTGATGCAAGGTTCATCACATGTCCAAGCTAAGGTCCATTGAAGCATAGAGAGCCACAAGGTCCATAGCTTAAGTTAAGCATGTAAAATTGAAAAAAGGTCCACCATTTTCCTAAGATAAGATCCACCTATGCTATGTTTTAGCATGGGGATTTTGGTTTCAAGGTCCACCACTTGTCTAGGCTAAGATCCATAAAGTATTATTCTATGGAGTAAGACACTATTGTCTCAATGGAGTTAAACACTAGTGAGTAATAAAATGGAATCTTCATATCTTTTCACCTTCTCAACAAGTAATGAAATCATGGCTTCAAGGTCCACCGCTTGTTCAACCTAACCCCAATGTGAGACATGGAAACAATAAGACATGGGAGCATTCATTTAACAAATACTATTAATAAAACCAAAATGGCATGACTATTTTTGCAAATAAACAAGTATGATCTATAGCTGACAAAGTTATAATTGACATTGGTGTTTTTGTGCATGACAAAAGATCATGAGCTAGTAAAAGAAATATAAATTTATCTCTAAATTGGCAATTACAGATTGAAAAAAATAATATCAAGAAAATGGCATCAAAAACTTCATTATATTGGGTTTATATCTCAAAACTTCTATTGATTGAGTTGCTTCTACCAAATCCTTTGTGAAGGTCCTACAAGAAGCCATAAAATGGGAGGTTGATTAGATACCATATAAATGAATGTTCAAGCATGTGTATTGAGATTTAAAACACATTTGTATTACCTTAGGGCTTTTTGCTGTCCATCCTGAGAAGCTTGTTCTCATTAAGCACCCTATTTATGTAAGCCTTTGCATTAGTTGCCTTCCAAGCTCCTTTTGTGGTACAACCCAATTTCCTAGATAAAGAAATAAAATGTGATGCCTTCATGCTTTCAATGGGTGTACCTTCCTTTGCCAATATTTGTTTTATTTTTTCTCTTCTTGTTTCGCTTTGGTGGCTTGCATCACTTGTTTGATCCAGTTTGTCTTCAAGGATATTTTCACCTCTGTCGCCTTTTGTAGGTGGTATTCTTTTTGTAAAAAATACCTTAGCTGACCAAGCATCATTATTAGGCTTCCAAAATTCCATAACTTCTTTATATTTGCTATCATTTTCCACTACAGGTTGTCCATAATGCTTAGAAGCAATTAACTCATGCACATCCCTACTCTCATCAAGCTGAAACAAGTAGGGAAGAAGTTCCTCCAAGAGAATATTGTCAAATTTGTTCTCAAAATCAAATTGTGGTGGAAAAATGTAATTGTTTGCAGGTGAAACATACCCTTGTAAGAAGTGTCATCAATAAGCATTGTTCTTTTAGGATCACATTCAAATCCCATGGCAATTTTGGCTAGAGGCTTGAACATTACCTCAACAATTGGGTTGTTAGGTATAAATATTTTTTGGCTTTGAGAGATATAGCAACCATCTTGACACCAGATTGCAAAAAATGGTAATGTATCTCAAGCTAAGTTGTCAAGTGCTCGAAGGATTTGAAGCACATTTTTCCTAGTGGTGGCTGTTGAGCAAATTGCAACATTAAACCTTTGTAGTACAGTCTTCAAGAACTTTGGCCTGAGTATAATGTATCTCTTTGAATCTAATTGCACTGACTTGTGTTGTGAAGATGGTTGTGATGTACGCTTCAATAGTAAATCATTTAAATCCATTGTAATTGTAAGAATGGATTGATCAGTATCTATCCCACATGAAGCGAAAACTGGTGATGATAACTCATCAAGAAGCTTGTTAGTCTCTTTTGATATATATTACATCATTGAAGCACTTGTTCCTCCATTCTCATCAAGCTGCACACCACTAGCATCTTGTATGGAAATGTCATCCATCTTGGGAGCTTCAAAAACAAGAGGCTCATTGGATTCTATAGTTGTTGATTGAGCCATAAGAGCTTTGTCCATCCCAATTTGTGAATCTAAGAGATCCCACATAAAATTGATCTTGTAATAATTACTACATTATTATAGGGTTATTGGAAAAACTTTTAACATGCCCAAAAAGAGGAAGTTGGATAGTGCTTTGCATCAAGTGGCCAAATCATTAGATTTCTCTCCAGCTATTCCTAGTACTTCTGCTAAATCTGATTTGCTTATTACTGATGTTCCAACAGCTCTGAAGATGTTGCAGGAATTACAGGGATTTGTAAGGTATCAGCAGCACAATATGGAGGAACAGTTACAAAATATAGATGAATGTGGTCTATCTAAAGCAATGTTGCACCAACAGTCGGAGTTGGTGGAATCCTTGAAGCAGGAATTGGTAGAGCAGAAGGAGAAACATCAACAAGAGATGCAGGATCAGATGAAACTACATCAACAAGAGATAGAAAAGGTTAAGCTCTCCTTCGGAATGTTTCAAGAATGGACTAAGGAATTGGAAGGCAAAGTCAATTCTGAGCTGGATCAGGTGTCTAGAAGAAATACAGAGTTACAGGTGGAGAATGAAATGTTACAACAAAGGTTGAAACCTTTGGAAGCTCTAGAAAAGCAAGTATTAGCTCAAGAAGATATCAATGTTTCTGGAGTGCTCATGGATGAAGGGGATCTCAATCTGGTAAGGCAACAATTGCTTGAGGGGATGCAGGATGTTTGGAAAGCAATGAGAGAAAGGCTGACATCAGTTATCAAGTATCCTTATGAGGCTGTGAGATCAGGCTTCATCAGCTCTCATGAAGTTGCCTTATTAGAGACAGTTGAATCTCTAAAGAAAGAAAAAGATTTTTATCAAGAGCAGCTTCAGGAGTTTAGGGATAAACAGTTGCAGGTGGATGAAGAATTCATGGTACACGGTGGTTCTGCACTTAAAAAACTAGTGCATGTTTCTGTTCAAACACTGCAAGCTACTAAGGAAATTCAGAAGTCAAGTGGAGAAGCTTTGCCAATGGAGGTTGAATATCAGAAGGAGATTACAGATGCAGCAAATATTGAAGTTCCAGAACTCAGTGTAGCAAATAATGAGGAGACTGTGGTGACTACAATACAAGAAGCTAATACTGAAACAGTTCTCAAGGATATGTTTGAAGTTTAGGATGGTCAGGAATTCTTTTGTCTATCTCTTGCTGATAAAGGGATATGTGGGTTTGAGTCAGATTTCAGAGAAATCCACCACCGGGCTGTGCCATGTGTTGACAGGCATATCAGAGTACCAATTTAGTAGTTAGTCGGAAGTACTTCATCGGATATAGTTAGTCGGATGTTGTTTAAATCAAATATTTAATAGTTATGATATATCAAGAATGAGGTTGTTATTACCAGTCTGTTTTGTATGATGGTTATGAGGCGGTTCTGGGAGTTGTGATGGCGCAATTGTATTCAGAGATGTTGTAGCTCTTCTTGATCAATGAAGCACTCTTGTTATCTTAATTCTGAGTTATCAATTACTTCTATCTCTTACCTTCAGTATGATGTTAGTACTTCTGTGTATTATTTCCGAGTTATGAGATGCTGAAAGAATTGTGATGCACTATGCATTTCCTGTGTTGATGAACCACAACAAGCATGGTAGAGGATATGAGCATGCATTGAAGCTTGGATCTTGGTTGTATTTGCATCACAAAGCCAAGAGTTGTTGGTGTAGGCCTCCCTTCTCACAAGCTTGGAGTAGGTGGTAAGCTTTCCATTAAATCTTGAGAAGGAGAGAGAGTCTTCTTTACTTCACACATGAGATTGTGTGAGTGTGTGTGTGATAATGCCTTGCAAAAATCACCCCCCTCTCTCTCTTGGTCGACCCCCCTTGCTAATTGCTCATGCTACAACCCTATTGGACCTCCCCAGCCTCATCCAATGGAAATTAAGCAGCATAGGTGATAGTCTTCTGACATGTGTCCCCTTTTTCACTTTTGTGAGAGCTTTAGGTAATTAATAAATGAAACTAAACTCTCAATGGACCCCTTTGCCGCCTGGACAATAGGAATTAGGCAAGCCATTGGGCTGCTGAATGCTCATTGGACCCCTTGGGAGACTGTCCAATAGTCTTTTAGAGAGCTTAATTCTTATTGGTTCTTTTATTAAGTGTTTTTAAATTAATTCAACTAGATTTACTCTAGTTTAATTGGGCTGTTGAATGCTCATTGGACCCCTTGGGAGATTGTTCAATAGTCTTTTAGAGATCTTAATTCTTATTGGTTCTTTTATTAAGTGTTTTTAAATTAATTAAACTAGATTTACTCTAGCCTAATTCTCAATGGTCCACCTCCAAGGCCATTGAATAGGAATTGAGTACACCTTGTGGGCATCTGGGCTAGGGAGCTAACATGTGTCCCTCATTCCCTTTGTGTAAAGGGAGCTTGTGTGTGTGTGTGAGTTCTGTCTCATCTCCTACTTCTAGGGCTCACCCCCTCCTATGTAGGGATGGTTGAAGACTTTTCGGACACACACCAAGCATCCAATTTCCCTAGGCTTTGATCTTTCGACACAACCTTTGAGTTTTGGAACCTTAGCATTTTGGAAGTCTTAATGTGGTGAACCCTAAGGTCTTTAGAGCCCATTGTTACACATAGCTATTTTGCAGATGGCCCCCCCCTTTGGATCCCTATTTTCCCTCCTTTGGATCCCTACTATGGCCGGTCTGCTAACTTAACCAATATTCTATCTTTTTCCCCCCTAGCACTTCCCCATATTAAATGATCACTTTAACATGAGAAAATCATTTAGGAGAAATAGATATTGATTATTATGACAAATGGTAACCTATTAATTAGGGTTAAGTGCTAAGAGTATCTATGCATCATTAAGTTAAGCTTCAAAGGTAGATTTTCACTTTTAAGCTAAGTTTTAATGGTAACTTTGCACTTAGGTGTAAGCTTTAGTGACTACCTTGTATTTTAGGTTTAAGCTTTAGTGACTACCTTGTATTTTAGGTTTAAGCTTTAATGGTAACCTTGGAATTAAGGTTAAGTATTAATGGTAGTTATGCATCATTAAGTTAAGATTTCAAAGGTAGATTTTCACTCTTAAGCTAAGCTTTAATGGTAACTTTGCACTTAGGTGTAAGCTTTAGTGACTACCTTGTATTTTAGGTTTAAGCTTTAATGGTAACCTCGCAATTAGGGTTAAGTGCTAAGAGTATCTATGCATCATTAAGTTAAGGTTCAAAGGTAGATTTTCACTTTTAAGCTAAGCTTTAATGGTAACTTTGCACTTAGGTGTAAGCTTTAGTGACTACCTTGTATTTTATGTTTAAGCTTTAATGGTAACCTTGGAATTAGGGTTAAGTATTAATGGTAGTTATGCATCCGTAAGTTAAGCTTTCAAAGGTATATTTGCACTCTTAAGCTAAGCTTTAATGGTAATTTTTCACTTAAGTGTAAGCTTAGTGACTACCTTGTATTTTAGGTTTAAGCTTTAATGGTAGCTTCGCAATTAGGGTTAAGTGCTAAGAGTATCTATGCATCATTAAGTTAAGCTTCAAAGGTAGATTTTCATCCTTAAGCTAAGCTTTGATGGTAACTTTGCACTTACGAAAATCTTTGAAAGACAAGCTTGCAATTTAGGGTTTAGCTTCCATGGTGACCTTATGTGTGATTAGGGTTAAGCTTCCATGGAAGCCTTGTCTCATTAAAGAGAGAAAGGTTTAGTCTCATTATGCTAATCAGATTTATCTTTTGCATGTCTCTTTACGGTAGGAGAGACATGTCTCTTTATGGTTATAATCCTCTCTTCCAAAGAGTCTTACCGAACGGCGAGCGACCATTCTCGAGCAAAGAAAAAACCGAGCGACTTTCTCACAAACATCCCAATTCTTGTGTAAAATAGATAGTTGCCTTCCCAACTAGTAAGTCTAGTTTTGTTAAACAAGATCGATCAAAAATTTCACTCCGTGGTCGCCTAGGAGAAAGACTACTAGCTCTCAATGGATTTGATAATCGAGACCCAAACACATGGGCAATGAAGTTTGGGTTGTAGAGGTCCAAGGAAACTAATGAGAATGTATTCTTTGCTGATGCAGATTGTTTCCAATAGGGGTTTTCTTTTGGAAAACTTACCAAAATACCTCTCTAATTTGTGGAAATTCCCAAAATACTCCTCAAATTTCAAAAATTCCCAAAACACCTTCAATATTTGTCATAAATTTCCAAAATGCCCTTCAAATTTTCCAAAATACTCTTGGTTGTGAGATTAAATTTCTCTTAAGATTAAAAAATGTGTCGCTGTTCATAAGAAGACTCATTGCTTATCAATATAAGATGATGAATCCAGAATTTGAGCTGATTATGTAGGCTTTGGAGATGAATTGCTTCATTATCTTTAGACATAATTGCCTTTTTTGTGAGGTAATTGTACAGACATACTTGCCTTTTCTTGCGAGGTAATCTGTGGAAAATTACATGCTAAGCATGCAAAAATGGATCTCAATTATAAAAAAGGATTAAACATTAAAAAATCTTGAACAATCCAATCAAAATAGATACAAGGGTATTTTGGGAATTTTTGAAATTTTAGGGGTATTTTGGAAATTTCCACAACTTAGAGGGATATTTGGTAACTTTTCCTTTTTTTAAAAGGGCTTTGGGTGAGTAACCTAGCACGATTCTAAAAGTGTTTTATTAGATGGAATCAGCTAAGATCCCTTCTATTGATTTAAAATGAAATTGGGAAGGTTGACCAAGTGGCATGTGAGTAGTGCAGGTTGAAAACTCAAAATAGCCTGTAAAAGGTGGGGGGAAGGAGAAAATCTGCTTGGAAATTTTATAAAAATACGATTAAATTGTAAGAATTGTATGTTATTTGAAAAAATTTCCTATTTGAATCTTGAATTTTGTACGTTTGTGAAATTGCTTTATGTCGAACACTTATGCCGACACTCCCCCCCCCCCCCCTCTCTCTCTCTCTCTCTCTCTCTCTCTCTGGCGATAAAAAACTGCTGACATTCAGTATACACGAGAATAAGGCCATTCAAGTGTACAAATTACCTCAAAAGCTCTATGAGCCTCCGAACGTTACCACCTCTAAAAGTTCCTTACAATAAGGGAATGAAACTGACTACTGGTCTTTCCTCAGTCAAAAGCTCCGTTCTACGCTTATGTTGGATGGACTGCCCACATAACTAGCATGGGGGAACAATCACAAGAAGACGACTTCTGCACATGTTTAAGGTGCTGCAGGTGCTGAATTTTGTGTGCTACCTTAAGAAGAGTCTTCAGTTGGCCACACATAAACCTTCTCCTTTTTCACTATCTGATCATGCCACAATCTAGTGCTTTCTCCTACTTAGAGGTCGGGAAGGATCAAGCCTAACCCAGTCTTCAATGTTGCACTCATTGTTCTCAACATGAACAGTGTTCGAGGAAAATGTGTCTTAGCTTAATGTCGTGCCGTTTTCAATTTCAAAAATGCCAGTTGAAGGCAAGGGGAAAAGGAGAAATTCCACCCCAAAATAGAGAACATTAGTGTAGAAACCCAGAAAATAAACCTAATTTTCTAAATTTCCTCTTGGAAAATTCAAGAAAGGGAATTTTGTATCTTTGGAGAAATGATTTTTCCCGAACCACTAGTCATGAGCCATGAGCTTGGTGCGGCGCTGTACCTTCTTCTTGTGAACCGAGTTCTCCAAAAAATGGTACGACGCCACCACAACAAACTTCTGCACCCTGTTCAACAGTAGCACCTCTCTCATAAATCTGTGTTTTTCTTTGTATTAACTTCAAGTTCCGCCTGGCCCTCTCTCTCTCTCTCTCTCAAAAACAAAAAAAAACTGCAATACTTTTTTTTTAGTTTTTGGGAGGGAGAGAAAGAGAGACTGAGATCTATTTTTCTGCGAGATCTTGTTCGACTCTCTGTGTGTCACAACACACACACACACAACAGCAAAAACAGCACACAGTCACGCATCAATTGCTTCTTCAATTGCGCTCTCTCTCTCTCTCTCTCTCTCTCTCTCTCTCTCTCTCTCTCTCTCTCTCTCTCTCTCTCTCTCTCTCTCTCTCTCTCTCTCTCTCAACGTCATCGTTGACTTGATCTAATGAGCTAGGGCTAATAAATAAACTTGATTTGTATGAAGTCTATAGCAAACATGCAGCTATGCGATGATTTTCTGTAAGGCACTCTCTCTCCTATTTTCAGAAGAGTCGCCTTTGCCCGATTTTCCTTGGTCGATAAGGTCGGGACTGCCAAACTTGTAGTGTAAGTACCTCCTTTCTAAAGTAGACACGCACTTGGAGGAGGTTCCAGAACCTAAGTCAGGATTGAGCGCAGTGCGTTGCCGTCTTGTGGCAGCTATTTGTGTTGCAGCAGTCATCCAAACTCGCTGAATTTGCATGGCACGTTTTCTCATCCATCACGGGAGCAAAACTATAAAACAGACTACTGGAAACAGTCCGCTCCGGCATGGACTGTTTCCAACAGTTTTTTCAGCCATCATGGGAGCACATGCTGCAGCTTGCTCTCTAGCAAAAACTTTTTAAAAAATTGTTGGAAACAGTCCACGCCGGCGTGGACTATTTCCAACAGTTTTTTTTTAAGTTTTTGCTAGAGAGAGAGAGAGACGTAACTGTTGAGTGAGAGAGAACATCTATAGACCAGACATACGCATGGTGGAGTAATGGCAACCGTGGACCAGACCTGACGAAGAGAAAATCGGCATGGTGGAACAATCCAAAAGTGTCAAAATAGGCCTCACGCCGACGCAGACTATTTTAAGAGTTTTTTTTTAAATTTTAATATGGGGAAATTACCAAAATACCTCTCTAATCTGTCGAAATTCCCAAAATACCCTTCAAACTTCATAAGAATCCCCCAAATACCCTGAATATTTTGTCATAAATTCCCAAAATTCCCTTCAAATTTCCAAATTTTCTTAAATACATCCAAGGGGTTGTGAGATTAAATTTCTCCAAAGTTGAAAAATTAGTAGCTTTTCAAAAGGAGACCGATTATCTATCAATACAAGATGTTAAAACCAGAATTTGAGTTAGTTATGTAGGCTTCAAAGATGAATTGCTTCATTATTTTTAGACATAATTTTGTGACAAATTACATGCTAAGCAATTTAACGCGGATCTGGATTCTAAAAAGGAAAAAAAGATTAGAAAACCTTGAGAAATCGAACCAGCATAGATACGATGGTATTTTGGGAATTTTTTATATTTGAGGGGTATTTCGGGAGTTTCCATAAATAAGAGGGGTGTTTTGGTATTTTTTCCTTTTTAAATTTTTGGAGAGAGAGAGGGGGGGGGGGAAGCAGGGGGGACGCTTTCAACTACAATCGATTGTGACTTGTGCTTGTGGGGCTGTTTGTTGTCTGCTGCATAAAAGAGACCAGAGAGGAGAACAAGCAAGAATAGAAATAAAAGCTGAGTGGTGGCAAAGACGGCAGGCCTTGATGTTCTCTGTGGCATTGCATGGAGCTTCTACAAGATGGTGAAGCCACTTCTCTACAAACACAAGTACACCACCTAGGTACCACATGGAGAATGGAGACACTCTCTACTCCATTGCGCCCAGTAATGGGGGTTTCACCATTTCAGTGCATGATTCGAAAACTGCAAATGGGAATGATGGTGAAGATATTTATGCGGGTGATGTTATGAGAAATACCCAAATAAGTCTTTGAATATATGTCTCTCTCCCGTCTTGGTATGTGTACCGGATTTGTCTTGGTGCATCCATACTTGTAAACACTTGTAAACATAAGACTACTCAAGAGATGCTTTTTTCAGAGAGAGAGAGATAGAGAGAGACAGAACATGGTGGCGACCTCCAAAACTAAAAACAAAACCTCAAATTGGCAGCAAGCAAAGCTCTCGGAGACAACCACACACAACTCTTACTAATGATATGAATGGCAACAATCGATGTGCACTGCATGGAAATTTAATAGCCTTAAACTTCCTTGCTGACTTGTAGTACCACTCCAACATAATTGGATGCTACTATGAATGTCTAGCTTCTGAGACATGAGGGAGGAAGGGAAGCTAAGGACTAACAAATCGACAGCCAAGGTGGCCAATCTAAAATGATGATGTAGGGATACCTTAGAGTAAAGTTGGATATTCCAATAAGTTGTGCCTTTTATGATTTTTTAAAAACATAAATCATGTTTGGCTCTGCTCGGTTTTATGATTTCTCGAAAAGTTTTGCTCGGAGTTTTTAATTCCCCTCTTCCAAGCTTTAATGGAAAGTTCTAGATTCCATTTTATCCCCAAAGTGATCTTTAATGGAAAGCTCGAGACTCATAAATTATAGGACGACCTTCTAGCTTCCTAAATGGAAAGCTAGGCACCATAAGAAAAGAGTAGTTGTCTAAGGTCGATAGAAGTAGTTCAATTTTTGGTATTGAAGAGTATTTCTGAAGTTGTCAATTTCAAGTTTGTTTGCAAATACGGGATGGGGGAGATAGGGGATAACTTCGTGAAATTCATCTCCGTATTGTTTTGAACGGAAAACTCTACAAGCTTCCATGGAGATGCCCCATGGATGGCAAAGGATTGCAAAAACCTAGGAATCATACAAAATGGGCGTTGAACTTAAAAAGTTGGCATTTCCGAAGAGACATTAACCATCAACTGCCTATGGCAAAAACTAGCTTGTATTTTCTAAATAAACTTGGCTGGTAGATAATTAATCAAATTAGGAATTAAAGTTGATTAATTAATGAACCTGGAAATTACCAACTAAGAGTTAAAAAGGAATCTCGAGAGGTGATAGGAATAGCCCATTGCAAAACATAGATTTAACTAGGAGTTTTTAAGATTGTCTGGAAATGACCGGAAACCAAGATGGATCTTCTTGGGGTCAATTTGATTGAAAGGCCAGCCAATTGAGAGGATTTTCTTGGGCAACTTGATGAAGATTGGCCCTTTTCGGCTAGGGTAGTGTAACCTGCAAGTTTGTTATACATAGGTCATTCATGCCCAAGATGTAAGGTATGAATGGGTTTTTTTTTTTTTTGCCCGATCGGGTGAAGTACCCATGGTTTCTTATTGAAAAACGGCCATAATCCGAGTATGGCCTGATTCCAATAGTTGGATGAGAAGGTCATACTCAGGGAGGATGATGTGAATTGAATTAAGGAAATATGTTCGATTTGGTTGCGTAAAAGGAAATGGAAAGGCTAGGAATATAGGGGCTATCCTGTGCATCTGTCACCAGATGATGCTATCCCTCTCGAAATAAAATGCTTAAGATAGAATGATTCGATTACTTGATGAGACTTTCCCAAACACTTAATTCTGGGAAATATTGTGAGGGTGCTACCATTTTGATGGCTCGTAACCGATTATCTTGGTCCTGAGTAAGGCAAGATGAATTGATTGAAACTAAATGTGTTGCATGATTAGTGAGGAAACTAGCTACAAGACAATTGTAGCAGATAAGGGTAAAGAAATGAATTAAAAGTTTCTAAATAAATATATGGTGGGAACAACCAGATGAATCTCCCTGAACAAGGGTATGCAACAGAGTGTATGCTTCTTGTTATCTGACGATGTCTGACAGACTATTTTTTTGATTTTGTAGTAGTTAAGTACTACCTCGGAAAGGGATTTCCATGAAATGGTTCAATGGGTGGGCGGATCCGGAGGGTCAGATGGCCAGATGTTGAATAAAATTTTTATGTCAAATGCTAGGACTATGCGTGATAAAAACGGGTAAGCGAGAACGAGCGAGACCAAGTAGGATTACAAGATCCCTCTTCTTAGGGTAAAGCGATAACTGCCATGCCTGCTTTTGTCAGGAAAAAGGGGTTATCGCCATGAACCAAGGGAGAACAAGAAATCAAGTAGGATTACAAGATCCCTCTTCTTAGGGGAAAGCGATAACTATCGTACCTGCTTGTCAGAAAAAAGGGGTTATCACCATGAACCAAGGGAGAACAAGAAAGCAAGAGCAGATTGTCAAGTTAAGGATCAAAGAGAATCAAGACTAAGGACCACGATTTTGGGTGTGGGTGACTGAAAGATGCCAAGGACGTATTAAATTATGATAAGCGGATAGAGTCGTCAAATTGATGGGATTTATCCCCTTGGGTTGGCATTCGAGATAGGTCGGAGTCCTGTCTGGGTGTCGGTCCCAAGTGGAAGGGATACCTGCAGATAGATCTATGTCATTCCCTAGAGCAGTTTGGAATACTCAGGGGGGGTGAGTAGGATATGGCCCTCACAAGTGGTATCAGAGCCTAATTTTGGACCTTGGACCTTGGAATTTTGGATTAATGCATGAGGGAAAAACAACTCCGTCTATTCTATACCCAAATTTCAATAATATATTACAAAATGAAGTCTTGATGTTTCAATAAATTATTCAAAATTTTTGGATGGCTTAGGATCTGCCAGAAGAAATTCAGCGGATTATCTATGAGAGGATGGAAACTGCTACACTAGAGCGAAGGCTTGCTATGCTGGAACATTTTAGGGAGCTCTTATTTCTAGAAACCTATACTTGTCCATGGGGTTCAAGCAAGTGGAGAGTGTGAGTAAAGTTGAAAATGAACGATATAGAATTTTTTGAAAGAATAGGTAATGCACTTGTGCGAAGACGCATGGAAGTGGCATAAATGCATGAAAACGCATGCACTTGTGCGAAAACACATGAAAGTGGCATGAATGAAACTTTATTGAGCTTTACTTGTCATTCTCCCTTAAGATTATTAATAAGCAAGATTGGGTAAGGTAGCTACCACATGAAGAATTAATTTTTGGGACATTGATTGGAAGATAATTTTGAGTAATAATAAAGAAATCCAAGAAGTTCTTGTGATTAGCCACAAATAAAGCTATAAGTATATATACAAAGACTCGTTTTCAAATTACTGATGGCTTGGAATATTCAAGAAGAAGAATTTATAGGATAGTCCTGAAATGGGGATAGCCAAACCAAAGAACACGTTAGTCATGTTGAGACACCTTATCGAAATTTTCTTTCCTAAGGAAAGTGCCATTTCTACTAAGAAATGGAGAACATGTGGGTCGAATGGAGTTACATGGTTAACCCTATGGGGACGCATACAACTACTGAATAATTTACGGATTGAAATGATGAGATAAATTTGGGATTGGGACGAAAGAGATATGGTATGGTCCAATCTTATTTCCAGATTTTGAAAGTAAACTTCTACTTATAGCATCTAATTTGCCTCATGAAAAAGATGTTTATTTATCCAAGCTATAATTTTGTCTCAGAATTGTGCTAGTCTCTCTTGCTTAATAAAGGATATGATATTGCAGATAGTAACCATGCCACCCCGTCGAAAGCTGAGAGAACGAGGTGCCCCTACTGTTGTGCCGATAACTGGCCCTGAAAGACCTGTAAACCCTTCAGATCAAGTGTCACTTGAAGTTCCAGTAACCTTTATACCTAAAACCACCACTGTTGATGTTGCTCCTCACCTAGCCTTTTTTTTTTCCCAAGATAGATCTCAGGTCATGTTACTACCAAGTTAGGATCAAGGAAGGAGACATTCCAAGATTTCCTTCAACACCAAGTTTGGGTATTACAATTTTACAGTTAGGCCTTTTGGTCTAACTAACACCCTTGCTACTTTTAATCGCGTGGTGACATATCTAGATTCAGGAAGAAGTTAGAGGTATTTGTTTTGGTCTTCGCGGATGACATTTGGTTTATTCAGAAACCAAGAAGATCAAAAACAATATATATGAAAATGTCTTAGAAAGCCATTGAACCTGTTTTGAAGCTTCCAAATTTTTGATAAGGTTTTTGAAGTTCCAGTAGCGGATGTCATGTCCCCTATAAATAGAAGGGATTCTACAGCAAGAAGTTTACCCCGTAGCCTATGAATCTTGAGGGCTTAGGATCCCCAAGAAAAACTATCCAACGCATGTTGTAACCACTTCTCTTTTGACATTACTATCCCCTTTTGCGATATGTAAGCTCTTGATGTTTTGATTATAAGATGAATACAATTTCTCAACGATAAGTAAGCTCGTGATGCTATAATTTTTGGAAAAAGAGAAGATCAATCCAACCTTCTACTTTCAAGTTCTTTTAGTGCAATGAGAAGTTATTGATGTGCATTTGACAAATAGAAAAGACAATAATAAGACGTGCTTAAAAACTCACAAGGAATCAAGATGGGAAAGTGCAATAGCACTACAAGAGGTTGTGTGCTCTTGTGACGCTGTTAGCGACGGAAATACACTGGGTTTTTATAACCCCCGGCATCGCTAAAACCGTCGCTACGAGCGTCGCTACGAGAGCGTTGCTATATGCGTCGCTATAAGCGTCGCTATATAGAGACGCTTATAGCGACGCTACAGAGCCATAAATAGCGACGGTTATAGCGACGTCCGAGAGAATTTTTTTTTGGTGGCAGGGCATTGAATGCCCTGCCACCCATCAACCATATTGTACTTGATTCACTTTTAAAAAAAAGTGCAAGGGTAGATAATAGACCCAAAATAGTCACCCACAAGACGCATTGTTTGCAAAATTGACAATTGTACACATCATAGGCAAAATGAATTGATTGGCAAATGTAATAATGACAATTGTACAACATCATAGGCATAAAGAATTGATTGGCAAAAGGAACTGCGGTGACAAATGTAATAATATACATGGTTCAAAAAGACGTATAAAATCCGTCTCATGATACATAAGCTATGAGAAACCCTAAACTAATGCTATCTAGCTACGGCTAAACTGACGTCGTCTAGTCAGACGTCTCATTGCGTCCAAGCGGCGTATCTGTCGGATTCTGCAAAAAAAGACAATAAGACAGCTTTCAGTAAGTATAAACATATAACGACATTTATAAAACAATACAAAAAATAAAAAAGAGTAAACCCTAATACTAACCATGACGCCGCGAGAACTGAGAATGTCCATCAGGGCGTTTAAGCCCTTCCTGCCTGCGTACTCACGCTCGTACGGTGTGGGATCACGTCCTGTCATCGACCACTGCCAAAACATACAAAGATTTCATTATGTTAGAATTAAAAAACTCATAAACCCTTAACTATCGAACATAAAGAGAAATGTGAAAACACTTACAAAATCGGCCTCAAATGATGCCCATCCACCGCTCCCCAAGTGGTGTGAGCTCCCTGCCTCTACTCGCGCTCTGGCTGCATCCTTTTGTTGCTTCCACTTGTCGGGATTCTCGCGCGCTGCTTTCTTCGCATTCTTCCAATCTTCTTTGGCCAGCCAATCTGGCCTGTTCCACCCATTCTTGATTGCTTTTTGCACTTCGGAACGCTTGTGTTTGCAGTATTCGCACATTCGAATCTTCATCAGGTCTTCATTGAAGCGCTGATCCCGTGTTGGAACGGGAAACTCATCATGAAGTATGCTGATGACTCTGTTTTTTAAATCACTTGGTACTTCACTCCATTTGTTTAGTATGTAGTGTCTAAACAGCTGAGAGCAAAGACCACACATGCGCGAGATCACCTTCTAGCCCTCATCATCCATGATGATGCTGCCGCTAAAGTCGATGGAGTAAGACAAACCCTCTGGCCGGTGACGCGTGAACCTGGGTGTCCCGGCAGGGGTCTCTAGCGGCATGTCGATGGGGGTACAGACGTCAGGTGTCTCCACCGGCGTCTGGGCACCGAAGTGAGGAGTGTCGAGTGGGGTGGCTCCTGGCGGAGTAGGTAGAGGTGTGTAGCTTCTAGGAACAGTCAGCCGTGCAAAACCTGGCGTAGATGGCGATGCTGTGGCTGGTGTGGGGGCAGGCAAATAAGGGGAGGGTAAAGAGCCTCGTCGAACATGAGGCGGTGTGGAGGCATCGGTGGCGGAATCCCCACAACAACCGCCACCGCCACCACTAGAGCGCCGGTGTCTAGACGAGTGTGAAGCTCGTCTCGTCGACGCCGAAGCTTCGGAGCGCGCCGGTCCACATGTGACACATGCTCTGTATCCACTTGTTTGAAGCCCTGCATGTATACACATGATAATTGATCAACTATGGGAAAAAACAAGATTTACAATGTCTGAGTGAGGAGTGTCAATAGATCACCTGAGCATTCTGTTAGCCCGGGATAGTCATGCATGGTCCACATTAGAATGCCTCTGATCAAAGCATTCCGTCGTCCTTTGTGTCGGCTCATATCCACCACCTCTATGCCAATCCACAATTGTTGTAGCTCTTCCAATAGTGGACGAAGATACACATCCATATTCCCCACTTTATATCGCCCTGGCACAATCAAGCTTAGCCATAGGTGCCCCTTCTTTGTAGTCAACCACGGGGGAATGTTGTAGTTGACGATGACAACGGGCCATACACTGTAAGATGTTGATCTTTGACCAAATGGATTTACGCCATCCATAGCCAGGCCTAAGCGCAAATTTCGAGCTTCCCTGGCAAAATCCGACCATGTTCCATCTATATGTTTCCAGGCTACGCAATCTGCAGGAATTCGTAGCACACCATCCGAAGATTTATTCTCCTCATGCCATGATGCTAGGGCGGCCATGGACTTACATTCGAAGAAATGCTTCATGCGAGGAAGCAGAGGGAAATGTTGCAAAACCTTTTGTGGAATTTTTGTCCCGTGGAGATCTACTCGATATCTTTTGGAATCACATTTTGGACACTTCTCCATGTCTATGTATTCCCCTCTGAAAAGAATGCAGTCATTAGGACAAGCGTGGATAGAATTGTAATCCATCCCCAAGTTTCGCAAAATCTTTCTTACTTCATCTCGGGAATCTGGCATCACATTGTCAGCTGGTAGTATGTGCTCTTTCAGCAATCTACACAACATAAAAATATGATACAGTCGTGTAAAAATCTATCAGATCATTATACATTT
Source organism: Adiantum capillus-veneris (assembly GCF_014529385.1). Taxonomy (NCBI): domain Eukaryota; kingdom Viridiplantae; phylum Streptophyta; class Polypodiopsida; order Polypodiales; family Pteridaceae; genus Adiantum; species Adiantum capillus-veneris. Next base: position 33,555 of record NW_028221689.1, read on the forward strand.
AGAGTTTTATTAAAGTAAACTAATTGTAATAGATCACCTGAAAAGCGCTGCGACACTAGTGTCACTCCATCCAAACTTTGCCTGCATGTTGAGAAGAACCATGAGTGCTTTTAATCTAGACATACGTGCTCCATTATACAATGGCGTATCGGCTTCACTTTTCATATCATCATAGATAAGCCTTTCTGAATCCATGATCGTCTCGATCATTTCATCAATCTTGGGCTCAAACATTGCCTCGTTGGGAATGTGCTCTGCATGATCATCCCCCGAGCTGTCAGAGGCTACATCTTGTGGCTTCACATATGCTGCTTGACCAAAGCGCCTGCGAACACGTCTATTGGGTTGCAAGATTGCTGCTTGTTGGCCAGCGTCAGAGTCCGACGAGTTATAACTGGCAACAACTCGATCTATAATAGATGGATCGAACTCGCCAAATTCGCGAACGTGCTGCAAAGAAACACGTCTTGTCTGTCACACATCATGCTTGCATTGATTACAAGGACATAAGACCCTCGTTGAGAGATAGGTGTTTCGGTTGGACGATCCCACATCCTCATCACTACTCATAATGAGGATAAAAAACTTATAACCTGGACAACAAATTTAATATTCTATTGGAATTCTTCGTCTTATCTCTCTCTCTCTCTCTCTCTCTCTCTCTCTCTCTCTCTCTCTCTCTCTCTCTCTCTCTCTCTCTCTCTCTCTCTCTCTTTACCTCACATTCTCTAGTCATGTCCAATCCCCGCACACCTCGGTCTAGAGGTGCACGGAGATCAGAACCACCGGGTTATAATCTCGTCTTTATTGGTCAATACCTATATTTGTGGGTACAAGAAATCTACACACCCATGTCTACATGATACTGCATGTAGTGGACAAAACCCCTTTGCCTCTTCTCTAGCTGTAGCACTTCACAACATCTTAACATCTTTTCACAGTAGATCTTTTCACTGTTCGTCTAACTCTAAACCCTAAACCGTAAGTAATTCTTGCGTGGACTCGATCTAACGTAAATAAGCGTAAATCTAACTAAAAATAAACCTAAATCTAATTTAACGTAAGTCTACATCTAACCTAATCTTTAACGTCTTTTGGGATAGTTTCCTACGACGTTAAAACTCTCTTCTTCTTGTGTGTGTGTGTGTGTGTGTGTGTGTGTGTGTGTGTGGGTAAACCTAAATAAACCTAAGTCTAATCTAATATAACATAAATCTAAATCTAACGTAAATTATGTTATATTAAAAACAAAGAACTAAACTAACAGGGATTATAAGAACCTTAAAACTGATTTAACACATAATTTTTCACATAACTCGGCAAGAGTTGGCATTCTCATCACTAAAGATGTGAGAGTTAACTTCCGGCGGTGACGCTGCCTCATCTCTATCCACATCTGACGACAGCAATTGGCCCTTTAGACCGTTCTTGCTCTTGTTACTAACTTTGAAGTTGCTGTTGAATGACTAGAGGTTGTCTAGATGGTCATTGTGTCGGGGATGTAGTGACTCTTGCCGCCCTGAAGATCCACCTTCTTCCCTATCTTCTGAAGAAATTTCACCAGTACTTTTGGATCAACGGAGCCCACCATGAGTGAAGGCAGCAATACCCTATATTCCATTGAGGGCTTTCTTCACCCGCTTCATGCAGGCATCGCAGTCTATGGAGACCTAAATCTAATCTAATATAACTTAAATCTAAATCTAGCGTAAATAAACGTAAATCTAGTTAAAAATAAACCTAAATCTAATTTAATGTAAGTCTACATATAACCTAATCTTTAACGTCTTTTAAGATAGTTTCCTACGACGTTATAACTCTCTTCTTCTTGTGTGTGTGCGCGTGTGTGGATGTGTGTGCCAATAAAAAGAGATAAATGGTATAACCTTTCTATCACCCATGCCAAGTATGATAGATTGATTATGCCATTTCCCTCTTGAATAATAGGTCTTGAGTTCAGCTCCTCGTCGGCTAGATCTTTAGGTCTTTTAATTTTAATTAGTTTCCTACGACGTTAAATTAGTTTCTCTCTCTTTCTCTCTCAATGTGTGTGCTTTTTTTGGATCGTATGCATGTTTTCTCTCTCTTTTCCTCTCTCAATGTGTGCGTTTTTTGTTTATGCATGTTCTCTCTCTCTTTTCCTCTCTCAATGCGTGCGTTTTTTGTTTATGCATGCTCTCTCTCTCTTTTCCTCTCTCAATGTGTGTGTGCATTCTTTGTTTATGTATGTGTGTGTGCCATTTTGTTTTTGTTTGTACTCTCTCTCTCTCTCTCTCTCTCTCTCTCTCTCTCAAAAACACTATGTGTGTGTGAGAGAGAGAGAGAGAGGGAGAGAGAAAGAGGGGAAGGGAACATGAGAATGAGGAGAGGGAAGGAGCATACCTTGCTCTCCTTCCTCTCCTCGTGTGTGTGTGTGTGTGTGTGGAGAAGAAAAAGAGAGAGAGAGAGAGAGGGAGAGCGTTACCTGCTCCTTGCTTGAGGGCGCCGAAAAACTCAGATCTGAGATCTGAGTTTTTGGGCGCGCTCGGTTATTTTTTTAGCCCAGCCGGCGTCGCTATGAGCGTCGCAAATTTCTTTGTAAATTTGCGACGCTCATAGCGACGCTTATAGCGACGCTCATAGCGACGCCAGGATTTTTTTTTTTTGAGCGTCACTATGTGAGCGTCGCTAATATGAATAGCCTCTTGTAGTGTAGATAAACTCATAAATATTGCAGACATTTCAAACTCCAAAGAAGAATAAGAAAACAAACTTAGGAGTTAGCCAAGAACTCAAAGTTGGAATCTTTACTCAAGACTATCATAGGCAAAAGACCCTTAAAAGATTTTTTTTAAAAAAATGCACTAAATAGAGATATGCTTAAGAATTTAATTAAAGATTAGAGACTCACATTTCAAGACAAGGAAGTACGGACTATACTCAAATTTTTCAAAAAAAGGGTTATTTCTTCAATTAAAGCCAAAAAGAATTGCAAGGGAGGCAGGAAGTAATTACAAGAGAGGCAAGAAAATTTACAGCTCATCAAGATCCAAGTAATGCAAGCACCGCACATATTAGGATGGTCCCTCTGGAATGCTTCTATGAGAAACAGCTTGAGCAATTTCTCAGGTATGAGCTGAGAAAAGAAAAGGACCTCTAAGAGGAAGACTCTAGATGGTATCGAGGCAAATCTTGGAATGGAAGACAAACTGCACAAGCAAGAACAACCTTGCAGAGAACCCAGGATCTCGTGTCTTTTTGAGGTAGTAGTATCGAGGGCCAAGTCCCAGAGCCTCTATAATCATAGCAAGTCGGATATTGTTGCGGAAATGGTCACTACCCCAGAGATTCACTCTTGTGAGATGTCACCATGTCTTCCATATCGTCTGGTCGACACAAGAATTTGGCTAAGGAAAGAGGATATCTTTGTATCACTCTAAGAACTGTCTTTTAACTGGCTCATCTGCACTCTGCAAGTGAGAGATACATACAGGAAGAACCAAGTCTTCTTGCCAAGACGCCATCAGATAAGAAAATGACTAAGTTACAAGAGAATGAAGATTGCAAAAATAAGAGGATAACAAGTGTTGATAAAGAAGGGATTACCAGTAGCTTATAAAGAGGAAGTAGTGTATCAAAGAATCCACAAACGCGATGACTTATTCAAGAAGATAGCTTATTAAGAAATATTTCCCATGACTCCAATATTATATTAGCAGATTTTTGGGGATAAAGAAGTGTAAGAGAGAAGTCAAGTTGAAAGAATTAATAAGAAGTTAACTCCTAAGACGTATCTAAGAAGCTTCATCAATTACGTATTTTATTCGAGTTGAGGATAGCTCTTTCTTTTTTTGTTGGGGAAAGATGTTGCCTTCAATAGACTCAAAGACCTCTTGACCAGCAGTCCTGTCCTCATCAACCCTAACTAATTCACTCCTTAGCTCTTCTTTACCCAAGTAAGTTCCACAAGAAATTCAGGTAGACCCCTATTCTAGACCTCTTCTGGAAGAGATTCAAGCTCAGAACCCGATGGAACACTTCACTGACTATACCTTAGCGGATGGTCTTTTTTACTACCTGGAAAGCTTCAGCCCCTAGATATTCTTCAGATGAAGTGGGAATGTCTGAGTATGGACTTTGTTACAAGTCTTTCAAAGACAACTAGATACTATGATTCTATTTTTGTCATAGTAGATAAGCTTACTAAGGTGGCTCACCTAATTCCAGTCAAGCAGACAGCCACCGCCATCGACGTAGCCTAAGTATTTATCAAAGAGGTAGTAAGATTACATGGAATCCCTACAAGAATCATTAATGATCGGGATGCAAAAATTATTTCTAAGTTTTGGCAAGCCATATTTGAATCTCTGGGTACCCAACTGAATCTCAGCTCAGCATATCATCCGGAGACTGATTGGTCAAACTGAGTGAGTGAATCAAGTCATTGAAGATATGCTTTGAGCATACTATAACCAACATCCCTAGCAATGGATCAAGTTTCTTCCCCTAGTTGAGTTTGCTTAAACTCTTCTCACCATCGCAGCCTCAAAAATGTCACCCTTTAAAGCCCTGTATGGTCAGGAATGTTTAGTCCCTCTTCGATTAGCAGACCCAGCTCTTCATGTTCCTGCTACTAATTTTACCCTGGAAGAGATGGATCATTAACTTCTAGTCATTAGAGACAACCTGAAGAGAGCTAGTGATAGGCAGAAGAGCTATGCTCAACTTCAACGCTCCGCTAGAAGCTTTAGCGAAGGCAAACAAGTTTTTCTCAAAGTCAAACCCAAACGTAGCTCCTTGAAGCTAGGAAAATTTTGTAATCTTGCATTCAGATATTGTGGACCTTTTGGAATCCTTGGAAAAATAGGAGAACAAGCCTACGAGTTAGCCTTACTGCCTCACGTGCGCATTCATAATGTTTTTCATGTCAGCCTCCTTAAGAAATATGTTGCTGACCCTCTATATGTTTTGAATCATGATGACACAATTCTCGTCACAATCAGGAAGAATTTCAAATGGAACCAGAACAAGTTCTGGAAACTAAAGAGAAGAAATTGCGGCACATGACAATTCGAGAAGTACTAATCAAGTGGAAGGGCTATCCGGTTGAAGATGCTTCCTCGGAAGATTGGGACCAGCTAATTACCCAATTTCCAAGTTTTGGAGGATAACCCCATGTAATTCATCTTTTGGAATCAAATCAATATCTCCCTTTTGTCCAAACCCTTGATCATATTTTTGGCTGGTTCTTTGGAGCAACTTATAATTATTCTTCAAGATATCGATGGCACTTTTGATGTAATTTTTATGCGGATGTAATCAACCATTATATTTATGGAATTCAAGCATCTCTAGTCAGTCAATTCTTTTGAGATTCAAATCGTCTATGGTGTTTTACAAGTCTAATTGTTATGATACGTGAAATATCTGATTACCAAGTGAAAGATGAGGCAGTAAGCTATAGACATAAGAGAAATAAGGATGGAGGAAATAAATTTGGTACACAAGGGAGGAGATATTGCAAGATTAATTGAAAGATGAGTATGAAATCCTTAGCTGCCAAGAACATGGTATCAGTTGGATGATATCAATAGAGAAATGAGTCAACGCTCAAAACGAAAAAAGTTAAAGTCTAGGTAAGAATGGTAAGATTTTTTACAAAGCGTATTGAGGCTAGATAGAGAGCGAAGTGAAGAAATGATCTTCAGACGTCACAAGAGAAACACAATCCGGTCACACCAAAGGAAAAATACCTAGTTGAGTAAGATCACATTTAGTAATTAAGGTAACCCCGAGTCATTAAGACTTCTTTATGATTAAGACTTATGAGTTAGCATTAAAAATGGAAGAGAAGTGTATTATTCAAGGTCCATACCAGCTTCAATGTTCTTTAATTTAAATACCCTAAAGTTACTGGCCATCTTCAATCATAAGTTGACCGAAGATTGAGTCTGCTTACTCTCTAAAGCATGTCCCAAGTTGAGGACAACTCTTTCTTCTTGTTGGGGAGTTTGTAAGGTCCCTCCCTAAACCCTAGAGCCATTCAGAACTTTTTTAATTAGCCTAGAAAATAATTTAGAAAAAGCAAGACCGACAAAGAAGTAATGCGGACAACGAGACTTTACTTCAAAATAAAAAGACGAGGATATTCCGGATAAGAAATTACATCATCCCTATATTTTTCCAAAAAGATTAAGATTATTTTTATACTTCTTCGTTAAAATCCGCGTGGGAACTGATCTAGATTGAGAACTGGCAGAAAAAGGGACTAACTTGATTAGAAGATAAAGTTAAGAGATAGGATTTGAGAAGAAATTGGGGTCCAATAAGAATTGAGAAGAGAATTGGGGTCCAATAGGAATCGAGAAGAGAATTGGGGTTCAATAGGAATTGAGAAGAAATTGGGGTCCAATAAGAATTGAGAAGAGAATTGGGGTCCAATAAGAATTAAGAAGAGAATTGGGGTCCAATAGGAATTGAGAAGAGAATTGGGGTCCAATAGGAATTTAGAAGAATTCAAATTGAAATAAAATTCTTTGATTGAAGAATTCAATTTAGAGTAAAATTCCTGAATGAGTCAAAAGTTGCAACTTTCCACTCAATCTCTCTCTAGCTTGCATTGAAGGTGAACCCAACCACCCTCCCCCTCTCTCTACTTTCATGGGTTTTTAGTGGGACTGTATTTGCACTTTTTCATCCACACCCCCCCCCCCCCCCCCCCCAAGTATATACATTGTATTCTACCCACCATTTCCTATATAAGCACCCCCTCTCCTTTGTAATTTTACATACATTGCTAAGTTACTTGCATACTTGCCATGCTCAAGATTATGCTTAAGTAAATCAAGGTTTCCATTAAACCTTGCTCTTGCTCTCTCACTCTCTTGAAGGTTGCCCTTGAGGGTTTTGTGAAGAAGCTCCTCTCTCCTTCCTCTTCATCCTAAATCCCTTTCCTTCTACCTTGAGCCTCACATCTCTTCAAGAAGGACTTCAACCCCACTTTCCTCTTGTTTAGAGGAGGTAATCTTCATTTCTAGCAAGATTAATTAACCTAAACCATGTTTTTTAATACTAGGAAGGTTTATGTGCATCATATTAGGTCTAAGCTTTAATGGCAACCTTGCCTTTAGGAATAATATCTAATGGTATCCTTGTTAAAGGCATAGGGAACTGGAACATGCTCATCACCACCCAGCCATGCCCTATATAGACCCTTAGCGTGCAAAATATAGGGACCCCCTTATCTGCATGTCCGTCCTGGCCCTTGGCCGTACCTGGTCCTACCCTTGGCATGACATTACTCCCCCCTTGGAGAAGCGTTTTCGTCCTCGAAAATAAGAGTGATGATACACTAATGTTTTCTATAGTGGCATCCTTCATGGATCTAGCTGTTTGGTTGAACTAAACACGGCTCAGCAGGAGGTTCAATGAAACCAAAAGTAACATGTTGATTTTTCACATTGTTGTCCAGTTTTGCAATTCGCTTGTAGACTCCATTCAGAACACACATGAGTATGAAAAACGAGCTAACACACAAAGATGTACCCTAAAATGTTTTTTTTTTTCACTTTCCTTGAAAGTAACTTGCTAACCTAACTCTTCAACCAAGTTTAAGTCCTTGACTTGTTTTCCAAATTTCAACAGTAAAAAACCCCACCATAACTAGTGTTCAAGGTTGAGAACCTGACTTATACATGAAGAGACTAAAGTTAGTCACAAACATGCATTAACTGATAGTAAGTAAACTCCAAGTAGAGCAATAAATTCTTATTAATTGGAGTTCTTGGTGATAATGTACTCACTTTGTGTATCTTTTGGCCCAAGATTACACTTTGTAATCTACCTATCCCCTTGCATAACTGGCAGTATTGAGGTGTGTTTCCCCCATAATTTACAGATAGTCTTCCCAAATGACTGGTAATGGAAATCAAAATATCGTATAACATTGTTGAGGAATCAACAATGTCTGGGATAGAAGAGGGTATAGGAAGTGATGTGTATGCTTATGGATGCATTGGTAGAGGACTAGAGCAGATGTTAAGAGCTTGTGCAAGCAAGTGACAATGAGAATGTATGCTTTATGTGGTTTTGTAGGCCAAAATTGCTCCAGATATAGGGCCTGGCAGGATGTAAATTGAAGGGTGATCGAAGTGCTATATTTGGACCCAGATGTATAGAGCTTTAAGTGCTTAAGGAGCAAGTTGAGACGGCTCATCAAATACAGCTACAGAGCCCAAGATATTGGAGTTTGAAAGTGCAGTGCATTGCAGACCCTTGCCAGACAGGGCAGCTTGGGACATGTGACCCAAGTGGATGTCACTGTATAGAAGTGTAGTGCTCAAGTTATGGAGCATACCCGTCTTTTTAGATTGCAGATCAAAACTATGGATTGCAAGATATGGCCATTTGAAGTTTTGCAAGGGCGAGGTTGGTGCCCACCTGACCGCACAGAGAGTCGTGCCATTTGGAAGTTTTTGGAGCTTGAAGAGGTTCATAGGTGTAGTGAGTGCTATGTGAAGTCAATAGGAAGCAACTGCTCTCCATTATGAGTCTTGAGTGCCTAGTTATGGCTTGTCAAAATTTGGAGTAGTCGCCCATAGGATGGTTGTAGCTGTTTTTTTCAAGTTTTGGTCACATAGGTTGGTAGGCCTTGGGAAATAAAAATGGGTTGCGGATGGTACGGGAAGTGTCCAGGGACCTAATTTAAGAGATGGTTATTGCATTTTGTTAATTGGAATGTCAGGCCACAAATGGCAGTCAATGGAGCGTTGATCAAAATTTTTGGGATTTGGTGGGGATTTTCTAAAATTTTCACTTAATTTTGTGAGTTTGGAGACCATGCTCTGTAGTGCCACCACGTGGCGAGTAAATATCCCATATGTGCAATTCTTGCATTGAGGCATGTACTATAAGAGCAGGACCATGTCCCCCATTACTCACAAGCGAGAGAAAGGGATAGCTCTCTTTGCGTGGGCTATGGTGTCGACGCTGCACTGGGCCACAGGCGGCAATTTTGGTTGGTAAGGGGGACGTGCAGGCTGGCCAATGGGTGTTCTGTCTAGCACCTGTGGGCGGCCTGAGTTGGAAGGTGATGACATGGTAGTCCATAAAGGGGCCGTGTCCCCCGCAAAACTTTCGAAGGCAAAGCTGGGTGCACCGACAGTGTCGTCGGTGCCCCGGTTGTAAGTATGGGTTATCATGCAGTGGTGTGGGGCTCAAGAAAAATGCACGGGGGGATTTCACATGCAAAAAGAGGGGCTAAAAATAGGAGGTGTACTCCAAGAATAGAAAGGACGAGGCTCTCACGCCCATAATGGCCTTTTTTTACAGTTTTTTGGGGGAATTTTGGATAGTTTTAGGAAGGGAGCTCTTGGAGAGCCGGAGGCGAAGAGGGGTGCCTTTTTTTTGCTCAAGGGAGTAGACCTCGGCCTAGAAGAGGCGGACTCGGAGTTGTGTTCTCGAGTTTTCAAGACAAGATGAAGGCGAGCAGTTTGGAGCGAAGGTGCTATTATAGGTGTGTTTTGTTTCCGTGCTCTCAACAAGGAGAGTTGCACGAGTGGTGAAGCTAGAGATTGCAAATTTTCCTTGTGTCTCGAGGTCTCCATGTTGAGCCATTGTAGCAGGTTTTGATGGTTGTGTAGATAAGGCTTTTTCTGTCATAATTGAATCAGATCCTATCGGTTTTTTGTGTCGTTTCTTCCCCTTTTCCCCCTTCCTGTTTGTTCTGTTCCACAATGTGGTGCCGATGTTGGAGATGTATGTACCCCCCGGGCCTCGCTGTGTGTGAAAGAGAAAGACAAAGTGGTGTGTGCTATGGTATGAACGTAAACGGTCTGAACCGGTGTGGAATGTTGTCGCTTGTGTGAGTTTTGATGGTGAAATCTAGTGGATCAGGGTGCAGTGATTATCCTGGGCTATAAAGAGGCGGGCTTGCTATTTTGTGCCAAGTGTTCCCCTTTCCCCCCATCCATCTTTTGGTGCCCCCACTGAGGAGCTATATGATGGCTCCCGTTTGAAGACAAAGTTGTGGTTTGAGAGAAGATGAAGTGCAAATTTTGAAGAGCAGATACGGTGAAAGATGTCTTGGTTGGGTTTTCCTACTTTTACTGGGGTGGAAGATGCGAAAGCTTGGTTGCAAGATTATGGCCTATTTGTGTTGGAAAATAGGTTGACGAGGGAAGAAGGTGCAGTGAGAATTTTCTTGTTGTTGGTTTGAGGGAGTGCAAAGTGGTGGTTTGATGGGTTACCAACAGAAGAAAATTTAAACTGTGAAGCTTTGGAAGCGGCTTTTTGATGCCAGTATGTGCCAGCGGTGTAGATGTATGAGGTAAAGAGAAAACTGGACGGTTTAAAGTAGAATCTTGACAGAAGTTTCCAAATGCTCATATGGGAATTTGAAGACCTTTGGCGAGAGCTGATGGAGGTAACTGGTACTCAGAGTGTTAATTTTCTAAAATTTGACAAGTTTTTTGGTTGTCTGCATGATAAGTCTAGAGACAAAGTGGAGACAGATTGGCCTGTGATGTATGCTAAGGTGGTGGAATTAGCAAGAGGCCGGACCAAAAAGGTATTAAAGAAGCGGTAGCCCAAGAAATATTTGCTAGATCTGGTGATGCCAAAGCAAATGGAAGTGGTGAGAGTTTAGCCAAAAGTGGTGCAAAGGAGTGTACCAGTGCGGTAAGAATCTAGGGTTTTGTGGATGCAAAGAGATGGGGTGGCTCCCATGGGGAGGTTGCCAATTAGGGTGGCTCCAGTTGTTTAGGAGGTGGAGACAATTCCAGATCAGGCAAGAGAAGTAGTATCCAATCGATGCATGGATGTTCAACATTCTTTGAAGAATGGTAAAGACCAGAGGGTACAATTTGCAAATGAAGTTGAGGCAGTAAAGCTGGAAGAGATTCCAGAGTTGGAGATTGAAGATGAAGTTGAGCTAAGCAAATGCAACTCAATGGATGTTGATACAAGCTGGGAGACAGATTCAACCCAGTCCAGGTATGAAGAGTATGATCTTTTTCATGTGCATGGAGACATGTTGGATATGTTTGAAGAGTAGGGAGCAATGCATGTCGATGTGCCTAGTGAGGATCAAGTGGAGGAGTCTATGCCCACCTATAAGGAGATACAACTAGAAATGGTGCAAGATTTTTCCAAATGGGGTCATGCGGACTTGCTTACGGATGAGGACCAAGATGATGCTATATGGGAAAAATTTCTCTCTACCTTAGCATGTTGTAGCGATAGAAGAGGTGATCAAAGAATAGGCAATTGAAGATGACAGGTAGGTGGAACAGATCAATCTTCAGGAGCCAATGGTTGAAGAAGAAGATCTTGATGATGCTAGGATAGAGGAGTGTACAAGTTTAGAGGAGGTGGAGAGTCCAGTGCAAGAGGCATTCGATATGGTAAATGAAGGATATTTCCCATTTGTGTCCAAGCTATCAAAAGAGGTATGCAATACATGGTTGAAGTGTATGCTTGTAAGTGAAATAGTGAGGTATGTTATCTGCCAGATACAGAGTTCCATGGAGATGAACTCTGCTTTACATGGTTGGGAGGGAGGGTCGGAATTGTTGGTCGATGTAGATGGTGTGATTGAATTGCCAAGTGCATTGGCTGGTATGGGTGGTATGTTTACAGAGCCATATATTGATGAGGCAGGTAAAGGTGAGGAGAAGTGCTAAGGTGATTTGGGCAATTGTGTTCATGGCTTGTTGCGGACATGGGTGAAGCATTATTGTGTTCATGGCTTGTTGCGGACATGGTTGAAGCATTATTGGAGGGTGCTACATATGGGTGGAAGGAGTCAGTGCCACGTTTTTGATCCAGGTGGAAGCCATGTGATGCAAGGGGTGGGAAAACCCATTTGATGTTAAGCAGTAGGAGGTAGGAGTAGGACCTTTTACATATGGTAGGCTTATTGTGGTTTGCTCAGAGTTTTGGATAGTGTTTGCTAGTTTTTTGCAGTTGGCAGAAGAATAAAGGTGCTTTTTGGCTAAACATGAATCTTCGACAAGTGGGTTGGGCAATGATGGTACAACCAAAGTGTGTCGACCCTAGCAGAGGGTACTGATAGTGATGTGTATGCTTATGGATGCATGGAAAAGGGCTAGAGTAGATGGGAAGAGCTTGTGCAGGCAACTGATAGTGGGAATCTATGCTTTATGTGCTTTTCTAGGCCAAAAAGGATCCACATAGTGCTTGAAACGGTGGTAGATGAAGGGTGATCAAAGTCCTAGTTTCTGGCCCACATGTATAGAGACTTAACTACTTAAGGAACAGGTCTAGACGGCTCATCAAATAGAGCTACAGAGCCCAAGATATTCGAGTTTGAAGGTGCAGTGCATTGCAGATCCTTGTCGAATAGGGAAGCTGGTGACATGTGGCCCAAGTGGATGTTAGTGTATAGAAGTGTATTTCTCAAGTTATGGAGCATACCCGTCTTTTCATATTACAGATCGGAGCTATGGATTGCAGGATATCACCATTTGAAGTTTTGTCGGGGGCCGAGTTGGTGCCCACCTACTGATCGCACGGGGAGTTGTGCCATCTAGAAATTTTTGGAGCTTTAAGAGGTTCACAGGTGTAGTGAGTTCTATATGAAGTCAATAGGAAGCAACAGCTCTCCATTCTGAGTCTCGAGTGCCTAGTTATGGCTTGTCAAATTTTGGAGTAGTCGCCCATAGGATGGTTGCAGGTGTTTTTTCTGAGTTTTGGTCGCAATGGTTGGCAGGCCTTGGGAAACCAAAATGCGTTGCAAATGGTACGGGAAGTAGACGCGTACCTGATTTAGGATAGGGTTGTTGCAGCTTGCTAATTGGAATGTCATGCCATAAATGGCAGTCAATGGAGTGTTGAACAAAACATGTGGGATTTGTGGGGATTTTTTAGAATTTTCTACTTAAGTTTGTGAGTTTGGAGGCCATCCTTTGAAGAGCCGCCACGTGGTGGGTAAATATCCCATATGCGCAATTCTTGCATTGAGGCACGTGGTATGGCACGTCCATGTCCCCCATTACTTACAAGCGAGAGAAAGGGAGAGCTCTCCCTGCGTGGGCTATGGTTTCAGTGCTGCATTGGGCCGCACGTGGTGGTTTTGGCCGGTAAGGGGGCGCACAGGCACCTAGCCGACGGCCGGTGGTTTTGTCTGGCGCTCTTGGACAGTGTAAGCTAGAAGGTGATGACGTGGTAGTCCATTAAGGGGCCATGTATTGTGAAAAACTTTTGAAGGCAAAGTTGGGTGCACCGAGAGCGCCGTCAGTGCCCCGCTTTTAAGAGTGGGTTCTCATACAGTGGTGTGGGGCTCAAGGCAAATGCACGGGGGGCTTTCACATGCAAAAATAGGGGTTAAATTAGAAGGTGCAATCCAAGAATAGAAAGGAGGAGGCTCTCACACCCATAAGGGCCTTTTTTTTCAGTTCTTTGGGGGAATTTTGGATAGTTTCTGGAAGGGAGCTCTTGGAGAGCCAAAGGCGAAGAGGAGTGCCCTTTTTTTGCTCAAGGGAGGAGTCCTCGGCCTAGAAGAGGCGGACTTAGAGGCGTGTTCCTAAATTTTCAAGACAGTATGAAGGCGAGTAGTTTGGATCGAAAGTGCTACCGTAGGTGTGTTTTGCTGCCTTGCTCTCATCAAGAGAGTTGCATGAGTGGTGAAGCCAGAGATTGCACTTTTTCCTTGTGTCTTGAGGTCTCCATGCCGAGCCGTTGTAGCCGGTTTTGATGGTTGTGTAGATGAGACTTTTTTGTGATAATTGAAGCAGATCCTATCGGTTTTTGGTGTCGTTTCTTCCCCTTTTCCCCCTTCTTCTCTTTGTTATGTTTCGACAGTGTGGTGCCGATGTTGGGGATGTATGTACCTCCCCGGTCCTTGGTGTGTGAAAAAGAGAAAGAGAGAGTGGTATGTGTTGCGGCACGGCTGTAAACGGGCCGAACCGGTGCGGATTGCTCTCAATTGTGTGAGTTTTGAAGGTGAAATCTAGTGGATCAAGGTGCAATGATTATCAATTTATCATGGGCTATAGAGAGGCTTGATATTTTGTGCCGGGTGTGTTCCCATTTCCCTCCATCCACCGGCTTGATGACAAATTTTATCTGTGACTTGATAAAAAACTTCCCCAAAATTCATTTGAGTTCTCGTGCACACCGGTGACCAATCGTTACACGTAATCAACCCAGGCATGGTCCCCCCCCCCCCCCCCCCCCCCCAAATAGGATACGCCCCTCCCTTATTTTTAAGCTTGGGAGATAAATTATTGGGGCCTGCCCCTCACTTATACACTTATGTAGCTTGTAAATAAAACCCCCTCCCGTGAACTTACATGGTGCGGTAAGTTTTCCATAGTGAATCCCCTTAGTCCAATTGCCTTGCTTTAAAGACCGGCTAAAAACTCCCATTTTTTACTCTGATCCACATGGTCCTTGCCGCATCTTGACACCACTATGATAGCCAACCAACGCTGCTAAAATGTGAAAGTCCATTAGTATTCCTTTCTCTAGCATCTGCACCAAACTTTGCTCGGCTATAACTGGGCGATCGCGACTCCTCTTGATGAGCCGTCTTTTCTTGCTAACTCCACATGATGCCTAGTACCTTAATTACAAAACCTGGCTAAGGCCCTTAAAATCATGAGCTGGCATGCCTTCTAATGCAGTCAACTTGGTACGTACTGAACCCCGGTAAATATTTAGCTGGCCATCACTTGCAGTCTAGAGCTCTGGTTGACAATCCAAAAATACCGGCATGCTCCACAACTTGAGCAATTCACATTTTTCTGCTCATATCAGCTCTGGCTATCTATCTCTATCTACCCTACCAATGAGGGATCTACAAGACCTTCTAACTTGAGCTTCTACATTTTCACACTAGGACTCCGTTTTGAGGAGCCATCTGGAGGGGCTTCTAGAGAATTTGAAATACTACATTCTAGGCACTATCCGTGCACTTTAGACACTTGGACCTTCCACCCCAAGTGGCCCATCGTCGAGCCTTATCGGCCTAAAAAAACTATCTTAGACATACATTTCCCCTACCCTTTTCCTACCACCTAGGACCTTTGTACTTGCTTTAACCCTTGGCAATGCACCTGTGTACACCTCCAATATTGCTTGGCACCACTTATAGCTTTGACCAACTTTGTTTGTACCATCATTGCCCATACCTCTCATTGAGAATTTATGTTCAAACAAGAGAATATTTACAAAACTTTAAAATTTCCACACTGAACAGACAACCAAAAACACTTGCAAACCACAACCATATGTACAGGCTATGTACAAAGCTCCACTCTCTCCACAGTTCGTTTTCTTTTACGTGGATTGCCCATCCCCCTCGGCTAGAATTTGATGCACCTCAGGCACTAGACTCCTTTCAAAGTAAAAATTGAGTTGCACACCATTTACCATGTGTCTATGAACCTTACCATTGGCCCTTGGCACCTTGCCATCTAATAGGTCCCATTCAAAAAGGCCGTTTGCACTTTGTATGGAACCGTTCACTTCTTCTTGAATTTATTTTGGAATGTGAAATCCAAGTAGCTTTTATACTTCATCACCAGGTCCCTCTCTCTATCTTCTTATCTGTTGGTAGACTCTGATTAAATTTTTCAACTCACTTTTTTCACTTCTTCACATAGTAGTCCTCGATTGCCTCTTTAACCATACGCAAAGCTTCAAAATTGGCAATTCAATCCAGTAAAACCTCCTGTTGAGTAGCATTAACTTGCCACATACGCTTTTAAGCTCCTAATTGTGCATGCACTAGTAGCACTCCCTCCTTACAATGGACCAACTCAAATGGAGTGAAATTGGTAGCCACCTTGTAGAATGTCTTGTACGCCCATAAACACTTCTCCAAGTTTGTATCCCAGTCAACTTCTTGCTTATACACATACTTTGTCAACATCTTGATGATCTGCCCATTGACACTCTCTACAAGACCATTGCATTGGGGATGATAGAAAGAAGAAAATTGGTGTTCAATCCTTAGATTTTAAACTAATTCTCCCATTAACTTTATTTTAAACCCCTAACCCCTATCAAAAACTAGCACCCATGGTACTCCAAACCGGCAACAAATGCCATAGAAAACAAATTGGACCACAAGATGGATAGTCTCAGGCTGCTCTCTACCTTTTTACACTTTCTCTTTACCCTTGTGAGATCTAGTTTGTTGCTTGATCTCCATCTCTCTCTCAGCTCTCGCCCTTTTGTTGGCCAAAACCTGAACATGTTGCTTATCCAGCCCAATAATGTTCACCCCTGGGACTTTACCTCCATTTGGTAGAGCAGGATGCACTAGATTCTCAACTACTTGCTCTCTCTAACCATTCAACTACCCTTGACATTTAACTCTACCAAATAGAGGATAAATACCACCTCACTCTCTCTCTCTCTCTCTCTCTCTCTCTCTCTCTCTTGAGACGACTATGGACAATCATGCACATAATTTCCCTCTTCTCCACAATTGTAACACCTACCTGGCAGCGTCCTTGCACTTCCCCTTGCTCCTCTTGGCTAACCTCTATCCATCACACTTAGCCTCAATTCCTGCATTGGTCGAGTAGATCTTGGACAATACACATCCAATTCTATGACACAATTGCTACCCCTTGATTTTCATGGTTCTCCTTTTGAACAGCCTATAACGGACTCTATGGTTGGTGGGGAACCACCATATTGTATCCCAACATGCCTTGCTCAATCTTCTTCTTTATCTTCTTGCTCTATGCCCTCGCAATTTCCACTGCACCATTATAAATTTTTGGGCTCTCAAATTCCACCTCTCTCTCTTTTGCATGCAAACACGCCAAGAATTTTTCTATCTTGAAATAGTCACCATTAGCCAAGTGCATGGATATCGCTAACTCTACCCAACATGCTTCAAAATGACCCCATAACAAATTGAACTCTTCACTTACATCTTATTTAAGCGCCTCCATCTTTGAAACCAATTTCACTAGGGATGCCTCTTTGTGGAAATCATGAAGAAACCTCGCCCCCCATAGAACCTGTCATGCCTGCCTTGACTCGCCTTCCAAAGTTTCCTACCGTATTTTAGCTTCCCCATGCATCACCAAAGGGAATGTATGCATTTTTCTATCCTTGTTCTCCATATGCAGTGATAGCATATATAGCTCAAAATCCAACATCCACTTGGTGAGATTCTCCTCACCTGTGAAAATCGATCCATAGGTTCTTGTCCCCATGCTTTCCAACACCAAAAACTACTTCTTCTCAATCAATTAGGAGCAATCAATGCACTCCTCCATTGGGGCACCATGACAAGGAGAGGGGAAATGGGAAACAACACCAAAACATAACACAAGGACTCTCTATAGATCAAGGAATTCACAACACCACTATACTCATAGAAACACCCTTAAAAAAACTCACTTTGCACTAGCAGCCCATCGCATGCTCATTTCCCAACACTCATACATTCTACAAGACCACAACACAACTCACACCCATGGCCACATTCACCTCAACCCTCTCTCACACACAACACACACAACCACTCAATCCCACTCTCTTACACAAGGTACCATCCGTCCAAGGGGGCACACACATCCGTATTGTCGATACCATGGCATAACACAAGAGCAGGAAAAAAGAGAAGGCGAGAAGGGGAAACGCCACCAAAACCAACATTGGCTTAATTTAACTTCAAAAGACACTTACAAGGCTTACACTTCTATCAGAAAGTCCATTTTCTTGAGAAAATACAAATAGGGTTGAAAGGCGCACTCCTCTCTCCAATCTTCAAACAACACTAAAAGCCCCTAAAAATGATAACAAAATGGCTTGTATAGGAGGGGTCCTCAACTTTGGAATTTTCACTCCAACTGGTCCACCTATCATATTCTTTTGGAAACTTTGGGAAGCTGGCTCTCGCTTGCTCTATCTGCTCTCTTCTCTTTGCTCAAAAGTGGGCAAGGAGAGGGAGGGGGGGAGAACTAGCAATGTTTCTTGTGCCCTGGGAGTTTTTCAATTTTTATTATTATTTTATTTTTCTTCCCCTCCTTTTTCTCTACTTCTTTTCCCCACCTTTGACCGCCCACTTGCTCACCTTGACTGCTTTGGTTTGGACCGCCCTAGACCCACCACTCTGAATTGCTTTTGAGCTGCCTTGGATCCTCCCTTTCTCTCTCTCCACTTTGCTCATCTTTAACTCTCACATGTGCCCTCTCCCCTCATGAATTCACCCTCACCACTAGCAAGGTCGCTAGTGGGGGGAGGCTCCCAAGTTGCTTCTTCCTTCAAAAACATGGTTGGGCCCCTATGGGCGTTGGATCACTCCCTTATCGTGTGCCATATCATTGAGTGTGTTTAGCCCTCACCTGAAGTTCACCCTCCAATGGAACTCACTGGCAAAATTCCCTATAGAATGTGTCCCCTGGGCCGCCCGAATGCATGTAAGCAGTGCCCTGGGAGGGGAACACCATAGCTCACGAGGGGAGCTCCCCTCTCTCCTACTTGGTACACCATAAAATGGCCACAGTCTTATATATATGCATGAATTTCTCAAATCGCACTTTGCATATGGGATCAAAGATCACCACGTGGCAGCTTGGTAGCAGTCCTAGCTCACAAACCCCACCAAAAACTCCCACAATGCCTGAAAATTTGTTTTTCCTCAACACACCTTCAAAGCACAGCAACTTAGTGCCCATGGGTCCAATTGCCCAACAGTAAAGACATGCTAAAAACTCTCATTTCCAACTATGATCATTTGAGGAGCCGTTTACAATGTCTTCTAGAGAGAAGAAAAAACATTCAAGGGCACTATTCCCACACTTTAGACAGTTGGACCTGTCACCACAATTGGCCCATTATGGAGCCTTGTTGGCCTTAATAACCATCTTAGACATACATTTCTCCTACCCTTTGCCTGACCAAGAGGAGCTTTGTACCTTTTTGAACCCTTGGACATGCATCTGTATACACCACTAGAATTTCTTGACACCACCTTCTTAGCTTCGACCAACTTTGACTATACCAATGTGCATTCAATACATATTTAAAAAGCCCCCATATTCTACAATTTTCAAGGAATACAGAGAGCCTTTATGTACCTGTCATAAAAATTAATATCTATCCAACCCAAATGATTTTCTCATATTAAACGGATCACTTAATGTGGGAGAATACACGGAAAAACAAGGGTTAAGATATAGACATGTTCTTATAGATCTATCTCAACACGGGCCAATGGTTAAGGGGCCCAAATGAGAGATGGTCTATCAAAGAGCAAGGCTAACCAATGGAGCATAAGACCTTAGGGTTAGCTTCATTGAAGACCTCCAATAATGTGTGCAAAAGTCCTTTGACCTTAGGCACGATGGGGCTGAGCTTGAGGTGGGAACCCGGCCTAAGCTCAAGGTGCTTGTCCTGCTTAAGGTGCTTGTCGTGCTTGAGGTTCTTGACATGCTTGAGGTGGTTGATTAAGATGCTTGAGGTGCTTGACTGGCTCCATGCTTGAGGTGCTTGACTTGCTACATGATTAAGGTGCTTGAGGTGCCTTGAGATGCTTGCCTGAGATGCTTGTGGGAACACCCCCTAGTTCAAGTGCTTTGTCATGCTTGATGACTAAGGGGATTGCTCATCCAAAGTCAAAAAGATCCCTACAAGGAGGGGGCGAGCCTACAAGGGGGGGGATGAGAGAGAACACACACACACACACACACACACAAGGGAAGCCCCAACTTGAAGAGGCAGCAAGGACACTTGTCAAGTTTCTCCCCATGTTGCCCTCATGGTGTGCCTGAAGCCTATTGGTTGGCCACCCAAGGGGTCCAATGATAATTTAGGATATTTAATTAATTGATTTTGCATTTATCAAGTCCTCTCTCTCAAAGGGGAAAGGGAGACACCTGTCCCAAGGCTACCCATGTTGCTTGTAATGGCTCTTGCTTGTGATTGGCTAGGCCTGGAGGGGTCCAATGAGCTTCAAGAATGAGCTACAAGGGGGGGTCGACCCAAGCAAGCTAGGGGGGTGCTTAGGGGGTATACTCACCCACACACACTCACAAACACTCTCATGGTGTGCTATGCAAAGTGCAAGAGCTCCATCTCCTTCTCCAAGCTCCTTGAGAAGTTGAGAGCCTACACCAACTCTCTTGGCTATGGAATGCAAATCCAACCAAGAGCTATGCTTCAATGCTTAAGCTTTCCATCTCCTCCTTCTTCATTACTATGCTATTATGTATGCTAGCAACAAGAGTATGATAAGTGAGGAACTACTTCTTTCTCCTATGAAATGTTTCTTCTTCCTCTTCCCTACCCTCATTCCCTTCTAGCTCTCTCCACCTTCGAAGGTGTTTGAGGTCTTGGGATTGAGGCTTGGGATAGTTAATGCTTTCTACAAGTGCATGTTATCCTTATTGCAAGAAGGATAATGGTTTATTGCAAGTAGATTAATTACTTAATGCAAGTAGATTAATTGTATTGCAAGGTAGATTAATTATTGCTTTAAGCACAAGTTGATGCATAAAAAGTATACATCTTCATGCACTCAAATGATTTAGGGAACACAAAGATTAATGATGTTCACAAGTTCTTGATTGTTTCCAAGCTAAGATTGATTGTTGAAATTATGCAAAAGCTTGGTGTGTGAACCTTCCATCTTCATATTTCCAAGGAGGTCTCAAGGAACACAAAGATTGTATTGTACCAAGTCTCTCTTAATGAGAGAATCTATAATACAAATGACTTTTGGAGGGGGGACCGGCTCCACATAAATCCGGTCCTCAACTGTTGTCATATTCTCTACACTCTCTCTCTTGTAAAAGTATTGTTCATGCCTAGTTAACTAAGTGTTATGATAGAGTTGCTACTACCAATTAAGTTCACCCTCTATGCTCTCAAAATTGCTCACTCTAATTCTCTTAATTCCGCTATTCTCTAAGTTCATAGGCCATTCCCATTACAGTACCAATATTTTTAGTTTTTCAATTTAAAACACTCTTCTCTATGTATTATTTTTGTAAGTTCATAAGAGAAATTAATCCCTTCTTTTGAACTCATGTGCTATTCTATAGATTTTTGAGTGAACCCCCTGAGCATCATACTAAACCTTTATCATCCATAAGTTTTTCTCAACCATTTTAATAAACATTGGTGTCCATTTGAAATCCATACAAACAGATAACTTTTGTTTCCTTTGTCTGAGATTTTCATGCTTAGTTGTTTTTCCACTCTGATTTTGGGGTCCATTGGCCAAATGTGAAACTCTTTATGTGCTAGATGATGGCTTCTGAGAGTAGTATATAGTCAATCACACTATCTTGATTGTGCTTACTACATGTAAATCCATTGGTTATTCTTCATAAAAATACACCTTTGGCAGTGAGCATACTCTTGTTATTGCACATGTGTAAAAGTAACTTTCTATATCCAGCTCTTTCCCATGCATTGAAGTACGATGATACAAATAAAATTCTTTCAACTCCCTTGAAATGTATGGCATATCAAATTGGTGTGTATCATGGTGCAATGTTTTTGTGCGGGTATTTATATTCCCAAAGACAATTGCATCACCTTTGCCTTTAAAATAAGCAATGTCCTGCTCCATCAACAAATGAGTGATCTCTATCCTTGCAAACATAAAAGGGGGAATCATGGTGAGGAATGTAGCAATTAACTACTAAAATAAGTTCTCTTTTTGGTGTCATAATTTGCAGCCATGCAAAACGTTTGTGTTTGTCATCTTTGACAATGGATACAAAATCTTATAGCCCTTTCTTAATTATATATGGTATCCCTTCTTTAACTCTTTGTTGCTTGAGATTCTTTTGACCACATCAATGAATGTACACTCTAATCCTCCAACCCATTAATGCTTTGTGAATCATGCTGCCAAAATTCAACAAGAAGTACAAGATTGGCTTTGCTAGTTAATTCATTTATGCCAACCCCCGCATTCCATGGGTATCCATTGCAATTATAAAATCATACTTTCAATTGTAACTCGGAATCATTCTTCATGTGCTCCTATTATCTCGATGGACTTGCATCCTTCTTGGGCATTTTTGCTTTATGAGGTGCCTTGCAACACATATTTTGTTGCATAATTTCATGATATTCACATAAAAAACATTTTGTGTCTCTCAAATATCCAATTTTATTGAGAGATAATATTTTTTTTGGCCTCATCCGGCATGGTTCATACAATTTCCCATTCTCCCAAACAAGGAGCTCCGTGATTACCCACTCTATGTGCCCTATAAACCATAATTTTTGACATGCCAAGTGGGTTTTGAAGAAATATTCAATCACAATGAAAAAAAAGGGGTGTCTGTGAATGTTTTTTAAAAATTGTTGAAAAAAATTTTTTACATTGAGCATTACCATTTCTTCAAACTCACTCCACATTTTAAAAATTTTGTTATAGGGCAATAGAGTGGAATTAATTCACGGGATAATAACGGT